>NW_019740661.1:2215804-2275019 GCF_002891405.2 Cryptotermes secundus
GACCTCCGCCGGGTTTGAACCCGCGTACCTTGAGTCATGAGGTGGGAACGTTATCCCTAGACTACGGAGGCCGCTAAGTTGCCCCTGTGCTTAAGCACAACCTCATGAAGACGTATGGGGGAGTGGATGCATAGGTCCTATTATTATTATCCTCGACACTAGTTCGAGATGATTTGTCAGCTTGACGCCCCGGCCGCTTTACCCCCGCTGAAAGAGACCCAGTGCCTATTGTATAGGAGAGTGGGGGGACCCTAGAACCAGTCTGGACTATATGGGGAGGAGAAAATTCTTGACCCTACTGGGACTCGAACTGCGACACCCGGCCGTCTAACACATAGTCAGTTCCTTATACCGACTGCGCTACCCAGTCTCTCCAGTTTGTTGAGTATTGAGTTAAATTTGGGCGTTCCTGTCCTCATATACTGTAGGGACCTACGTGAGAGTTTGCAAAGACGGAACAAGGCCTGTTTTGAACGCCAACTGAATTTACCATTCACATTTTGCGATTCCGCCATCAGAACATGAATCGCCATTGGATTGGCGGTCCCCATCAGTGTGTCTCTATGGTACATATTTCGGTTCGTCAAGAGCGGGGTGGGGGGAAGGTAAAGCTGTCCCTGCAAAGAGGTGAAGGCCCATAGGGTTGTAAGACTTTGAAGCTTCTGCACTCCTGTTATTCGTTTGTGGCTCACAGATGGCAGTAAAGTTGTCAGCCTTACGCGCCAGCTGAACTTTACCCCCCAGCAAGATTCCTGGTACACATTTCTGTCAGAGGCTGATTCGACACCAGGGCCATAGTGAGGCTGGAAGGATTAGGTCAGTTGAAAAATTTCAATGACTTAATCGGGACTCGAACCCGCTACCTTCCGGCACAGTGCCTCAACCAACTACGATACCGCGTGACCCCCAAAAGGTAAAGCTATATCTGTAACAAGCAGCGGAGGCCCATAGGGTTGTGAGACGTCGAGGCTCCCACATTTTCTAGACAATCGGCTCATAGATGACGGTGAGGTTGTCAGCCTTACGCGCCGCCTGCCATTTACCCCCCAGGAAGATTCTCATTTCTGTTAGCCGCTGAGTCGACACCAGAGCCATAGTGCGGATGGAAGGATTAGGTACATTGAAACATTTACCTCATCGGGACTCGAACCCGCGACTTTACGGCTGGTGGCATAGTGTCTCAACCACCTACGCTACCGCGTGGCCCGTCAAGAAAGGATGGGAAGAAAGAAAGTACACAAGAAGACGATCCGAGAGTGCCACGTGAGTCGGTCAGAAGCAGCCGTTCTCTCGGATGACGTCAACCTTTTGGCGAATTGCATGCACCAGAGTCCTTTACGAGAAGGTAGTAGATCGGCTTGCCAAGGGATTCCCCGCCTTGTTAATGGAGTCCGAAAGTTCTTTACCGTGTAGACAGAGTCCCGCTACTAGACATTATTGTAAACCAGCCAAATCCAGTGCATACCTCACACATTATTTCTTTATTCCTAATCCAAATTCCAGAAGTACGAGTAGTCTCTTCTAACAACCGAAATTTTATATTAATTTCTCATCTCTCACACGCGTGATACATGTTCTGCATATCCCATCTTCCTTAATTTGATAATATTCGGTGAAATGTATCAAATTTCATACCTATTCAGCGGGTAAATTGGAGGTTATACGTCTTAATCTTTCGTTCCTGGGGCCCTCTAAGCCTTCTATACAATGAGTACCAGAGGCTCTTTCTTTGGGGGCGAAGTGGTCAGGACGTAAAGCTAACCGTTCACTTCCATCTAGTACCGAAGTCAAGAATGATGGAGCTACACCTCCACTCCCCTTACCTCTTTGTAGTATAGTACGATGGAGAGTCAGTAAAAAGGTCACAAATGGAAGTGAAACAGCTGTAATGGATATAATAAATTTTCTATGTGTATCACTAAGCAGCAACACATTCCAGCTTCGTAACAGTCTAGGTACGAGACCGCATGCACATATTCTGAGGCTGGTTTCAGTAGTCAAAATGGCAACCGTGTTTGAGGAGTGTACTACAGAAAATCTAGGTTCTTTCGTGCGATTTTTATGGGCAAAAGGGTTCAATGCAAAGGATATTAATAAAGAAATGTTTCTTGTTTATGTTTGGAAGTGTTTGTCACGTAAAGCGGTTTCATCTTGGCAGCAAACATTTCGCTGATGACGATGAGGTTAAAAGGGAGGTGCGGAAGTGGCTGTACAACAGTCGAAAGACTTCTATGCTGTGGGTTTAGACGCATTGGTAAAGCGATGGGTCAAGTGTATCAGTGTTGGTGGAGGATATGTCAAGAAATAAAGTCCCCTTCCCCCCAGGTTTGAATATCATATATTTTAGTTGTATAGCCATTTGTGACTTATTTACTGACTCTTCCTCTCGATTAAGTAAACACAGGGAACCTTTGCCGTTTTTACCTGTATATTTTAATCTTCAAGTTTTTAGATAGAAGACGGGAAGACAAGAAATTTAGAACTGAGTGGTAACAAATATTTATCGAATTGAATTTCTTTGTGAATGTAATTTTAATTTTTTACTGTCGGCCACAGACATTTGAAGTCTGCCACATTTTCGAATGATTTATTAGCTATATTTCTGTAATAATTTTCTCATGAATTCTGATGATGATAGTTGAATATAGACGATCTACTTAGTTTTCTCGCATTGATTCTAGACTAACTCCATATCAGATGCAAGTTACTCGGTTTTTAGAGCACAATTTGACGAAACGATTTGCGCTCTAGTAAGGTGGGGCTGACATCAAGAGAACGGGAAGTTTCAAGAGACATGCCTCATTCCTTGCATCCTGTAACTCTCTGTAGGTATACATCCCAGCTTGCAGAGCGGAGCAGTAATTTGCTGCTGGACTTCGTCAGCACAGTCATTCTTGGTTCCGAACCCTATCGGGACCGATGACCATAATTTTATTTGTTCCATGAATACTTTTATGTTATGAAATTGTCCTCCACTTCGACTGGAGGAGGGGTTTGTTTAGTACTATCTGACATTAAGGAACGTAATGGATTTATATAATTTTCTACCAGAGTTTTGTGAATATGGTAATGAACATCCGATTTCCGTAAATGACACGTAATTTCATGACTAACTGGGCGACCGTTAGCTTCTTGAGAAGGACTCTACTCCCTGAAGTTGGGTGTGCATTCTTCGAAATTCGGCTCTCTTACCATGCAACACCAATCTACCGCCGATTTGCTAACTGAAAAGCAGACTGCATTAACACTTAGGCCCGAGTGAAGTGAAGACGATATTAGAGATGTGCAAATAAACGCTAAATGAGTTGAGGCAGAACACGCTGCAAGCCGTTCACCTTTCGGTTCCTTGAGCTCTCAAGATACTTCCGGTTTGCGATTTGTGTACTGCTGCTTGTGGAAGCTATTCCGGGGCCCTGTATTGCATAGCGGGTTTCCAATATACTTTAATCCGAGGCTCTATTGAAATGAAAAAGAAAGAAAGAAAGAAAGAAAGAAAGAAAGAAAAAAAAAGAAGTGAAGTCCAGAGAACCGATACTAAGACTGTAGAAGTATACAGGATATATTCAACGGGCTTCTTCAGCAAAAGGATTTAAAAATAAAATAACTAATATACGATGAACTCTACCTTTATAATAAACAAATATTAAATTCACACGCATACTGTCACTCAGATTGGCGAGGAGTCGGTACTATACCTGCTTAGTGAACGAGTAAACAATCGGCATTAAAACGTCAATGCTTGTTATTATTTTGCATTTACAAAACTGAGTACACAGGCCTATACATTCGTCAATACATGCTTCAAAGTTGTATTTTAATAGTACACTACATTTATATAATAAATCAAATACGATTTGAATGCAACATATTAAAAAATTATTTCGTTTTTTCTTTACCTCCAGAACATCTGAGACCATGGTTTATAGTTGAATATTTTGCTGCTGTAATTTCGAAAATGTGCTAATACCATCCTTCTTTTCTATTTTTTTCCCTTGGCACTATAGCCCCAGTGGGCCTAGGCCTACCTACATGAACTTCTCCGTTCACTTCGGTTTTTCTAGATCTTACACGTTCGGTAGGACTCCTTGGGCGGGTGATCAGCTCGTCGCAAGGCCTATACCTGTACACAAACACAGAAAAACGCACACAAATATCCATGCCCTGAGTGGGATTCGAACCCATGATCACGGCTTCCGAGCGAGCGAAGACAGTGCATGCCTTAGACCGCTCGGCTACCGTGACCGGCTCTTTTCTAATTATCTAGATAAATTATGAAGTGAATGTGAAAAGGTAAAGCTATCTCTGTAACAGACTACTACTGAAAAGAAACCAGGATTTGTCTAAGCAAGAGTCAACTGCCTTGCATCCTTTCATCTGTGGTTTTACAGACTTAACAACGATTTAGCAGAACATTCTCCTAATCTGGTGTAACAGAATATTTAAGTACCAAAATGTATGGGGGCATGCGGTAGCATAGTTAGTTGAGGCACCATGCTACAAGCCGGAAGATCGCGGGTTTGATTCCAGATGAGGTCACTGGATTTTTCAATTTACCTAATCCTTCCAGCCGCAATATGGCCCTGGGTTCGTCTCCGCCTCTAGCAGAAATGAGTACTAGGAACCTTCCTGGGGATAAAGGGCGGCTGGAGAGTAAGGCTGACAACCTTCGCCTTCTGTCAGCCGATGTCTAGAGAAATGTGGGATCCTCGAAGTCTCATAATCCTATGGGCCTCCGCGGCCTGTTACAGTGAGAGTTTTTAATTTTTTTATTAAACTGTATGGGACCTACTTGTAAGTCTAGAGATTATGAATGGTTGCGTGGTTAGGATAACAATGCGAACATGTGGCAAAGCTGGGAACTACATTCACGAATAGGCTAAGAAGAATGCTTGCTACCACTCAATCCAGATTCTCCGTCACATTTCTTATATAAGTTCAAATAAAATTAAAAATATTCCTGCTGTTTTGTATGAATGTATAACTTGGTCTCTCGCCCTATGGAAAGGACACGGATTGAGGATGTTTGAGAACAGGGTACTGAGGAGGATATTTGAGCCTGTCACAAAGGAGTAACGGAAGAACTGGATTTTTTTTACTCTCTATCGTATATTATTGGATTGATCAAATCAAGGTTGTTA
Source organism: Cryptotermes secundus (assembly GCF_002891405.2). Taxonomy (NCBI): domain Eukaryota; kingdom Metazoa; phylum Arthropoda; class Insecta; order Blattodea; family Kalotermitidae; genus Cryptotermes; species Cryptotermes secundus. Next base: position 2,220,943 of record NW_019740661.1, read on the forward strand.
GATGGGTGGTGTATGTAGCATGCGTGGATGAGATTAGACGTTTATACAAAATTTCAGTCGGGAAAGTGATTAGAAAAAATCACTTGTAAGACATAGAAGTAGATGGGAGGGCATTAAAATTGACGTTAAGGAAAGAGTGTGTGCGGATTTGGACTGGATTTATTTAGTTTCTTATAGAAGAAAGGCAAAGGGATGTGTTAATATAGTAACAAACTTTGTGTTCCATAAATAGCTGGGAATTTTTATAATAGCTGAGCGACTATCAGAGTCTCGATAAGGACTCTGCTTCATGAATCAGTCAGCCAGCTTTTTCGACGATGCGAGTAGATTGATCTGGCTCAAGATCTGCTCCCAGGTCCATACCATACTCTCTTAAAGGAAATGTTATTCCTGTGCCTGAACACCAAGCCATTAAGGCCTACTGGGGACTAGAGGTGAAACTCCACTCATTCTTAACCTCAGAATTAGATGGGGATGAGTGGTGGGCTTCATTCTGGCTAATTTACCTCCGGAGAAGGATCCACAAATATTCAATGGAAAGAATCCAGATAACGTGGCCTCTGCCTGGACTCGAACCCTGGTCTTCCGGTGTCTGTAGAGATTAGAGGATTTTCTTGGGAAATCATGCTACCGTATCGATCAAACGCCGGACTTCCAGGAATTAAAACAACTGTATGTCTTGTTTTTTGTATGTTTTGTTTTTGGTTTTTTGACCAAGCGGGGCTTCGCCTTTCATCAGGTTTTATTTGTTATGAACTCTGTTCTTTAGGCGAGCAGAAGGAACTCAGCCTAAGTATGGCTGTCTGTGTGTCTATTGTATTTCTTACAGACACCGCTTACTAAACCTATTTTAGTTGAATGGGTCGTTTTTCTGATCAAGTGACAACTTCACGCATTTTTACAATCTTCTGAGCAACACGCGCAAAGTCTCGTTTCTCCAAAATAAAGAAGGAATACATTCGTACACATTTTTATCATAGTAAAGACCTCCTCCATTTGTAGTACATCTTTGTATTTGTCTTAAATTTTACAGGTAGTGAAAATTAGTTCAATATATGGTACAGAGTAAAATGAAGAAATTATCAGCAAGATGGAGCTCACTCCCTGGAGCAGAATCCTCCTTGAGAAGACGCCCGTAGCTCAGCTACTGAAGAATGTCTCAACATTTTATGCAAACCGAAGGTTCATTGCCGCGTTCACAAGGGTCTGACACTTGTCCCTATCTTGAATAAAATCAATCCAGTCCATATCACCCCATCATAATTCTCTAAGAGCCATTTTAATATTATCCTTCCACCCACGTTTAGGTTTTCCGAATGGTTTCTTTTGTTCTGGGTTTCCCACCACAACCCTTCTTATCCTCCTTAACTTGATATTTCTAAGTATGTTTTGTGAAGGGTACAAGTTACAAAGTTCCTCAACATGCAATTTTCGCCAACCTCCCTCTTGGGTCCAGGTATTCTCCTCAGCACCCTGTTCTTAAACGCTTTCAGTCTGTACTCTTTCCATAATATCAAACCCAAATTTCACACCCATACAGAAACACAGGAAAGTTGGTCTTGTATATTCTCATTTTTGTGTGTTTAGACAGCAAACGAGAAGGCAAAACTTCTGGAATGAATGGTAGCAAGCATTACCCAGATCCAGCCTGCTCTTAATTTCCTCATGATTCAAATTTCAATTTGTTTCTGTCGTTCAAAAACATTTTAATTTTGTCACATTTTTAGAGAATCTCTTAGTTATCTTTATGTCATGATAACTGCCCTGCATTCTAGTGATGAAACATCACTAAACAAAGAAGCCTCTAAAATGATGATGATGATGATGATGATGTCATAAATGATACTTATGGTGTGTACCTTTAGAAATTCTTGACTTGTATTCTAATGTATCTCACTTGTAACACATTGATAATTTAGGTGTTTTAGCTGGGTTAAATGATGCACAGGAGAAAAGGACTAGAGAGAACGAATATGTCTACTTTTACTATAGGGTTCCTCAAAAATGAAATACGGAGATTGGTTACTAACAGACACACGGTATCTCAGATATGTTACTTCTGTAATGTAATCTTGTTGAAACTGGAGTACCTCGGGATGGTTGAATTATACCTCTCTCCCCACATAATTTACTTTATTAAATACCAATACTGACTAAAATACATTTAGAATCTTAAACGTCAAACCGCACTGCGAGCTACGGAAAAGATTTTGTTTACAAGTAAAACGTACCTTGATTGTGGGCGAAGACTAACAACACGGCAACAAGTAAGTAAGAATGTAGCATCCTGGAACATATGCCTTCGGTGTTTAAGAAGCAATAACAGAAGAAGCATAACCTTACAACCACGTCAGTTCATCATTCCGAAAAATGAAATAATGCTGCTGTAAATTATACGTGTTTCAGAACGCATTCCGCACAAAGTCGATGGCAAATTCGTACTGTACAAGAAATTATGGAGCGCGCCAGATTCTGCAGAGTAGCGGGAAAAATGGGAACTAACGTGACGATGCCCGAGACAGAGTACAGTGAAATGGTCATCTTGCGACCTCTGTTGCACGAATGTCGAAATATGTAATTCAGGTTCGAATGCTCAGTCACTGCAAAAACTGTTTCCTTGCGGGGGAGGGGGTAAAAGTGGTGGGTCTTTTATAACATATGGATTTTCGTGGCCTTCATAATCATTTTAATGTTACGTGACAAGTTCAACACAAAACTGTGTTTTTGTGGGACACCACGGAATGACATTTTTTTCAGTATTTCAACCTCTGAATTACGACTTGAGAACTTGGCGCCAACCAGTTCTGGGTCATTGTTTTGACTGCTATCCACAATGATGATGATGATGATGATGATGATAATTAGCAATAACAATAACAATAATAATTTATTTTAACAACTTAGTACCGAAGTAACACATTCACTTTCTCTCTTCTTTATTTTGTTTCGTGGGCTAAATTTTATTTAGAAGGAAAGAAAGGATAAACGAATGTTGTATTGGTATAACTGAAACATTATCAAAATTTCATGGAAACAATACTTTTGATTTTGAAAACAAATATGTTCTCGAGATAAATATTCGGGTTTCGATTCCCAGGAATTGCAGGAGACTTTCTCTAATCTATGGCATCCAGACCGTCACTGGGTCTCACCCTGCTTCCTATATAATTGATACGCAGAGGGGGAATTTCCCTGGGAGTACGGCCACTCGACTCCACCCGGTACCGAGGCCAAGAATGGCGGAGCCATACCTTCACTCCCTTATGCGCCGTCATGACGGTCATGATGATATGCTTTAAGCTCAGGGACAACTTTACCACACCTTCAGATCAGGGATAGACAAATTATGGTTCGTAGGGCAAAAGCGAACAGCGAGAATGATATGTTCGGTCCAAACTCGTGTTCAAATATTATTAGCAAAAGGACTTACTGTCAGTTTTTACTTTCTCGTATATTCCTTTCTTTCCATTCTCTATGGCTCTACAGCCCATTGGACCTTGGCCACTTTGTCAGTTTACCAATCCTATACACAGTCGGTAGGACTCTTTGGACAGAGGATCAGCCCGTCACAAGACCGCAACCTACACACAAAACAACAAAAATACAGAAAAAAAGACATACAGGCATCCATGCCTCGAGGGGGATTCGAACCCACGACTCCAGTGTTCGAGCGGGTGAAGATGGTTCATGTCTTAGACCACGTGACCACTGTGATCTGATACATAATATAGGTAAATTATTGATATACGTGGTGAAACTTGGTCTCGGACATTAAGAGAGGAACATAGACGGAGGTTGTTTAAGAACAGGGTGTTCAGGAGAATATTTGGACCGAAGAGGGATGAAGTGACAGGAGATTTGAGAAAACTGCATAATGAGGAGCTTCATAACTTGTACTCTTCTCCAAGCATAATAAGAATGATCGAGTCAAGGAGGATGAGGTTGACAGGGCATGTAGCACGAATGGGGGAGACGAGGAATGCATAAAGGATATTGGTGGGAAATCCAGAAGGATAGAGACCACTGGACAGACCAAGGCGTAGGTGGGTGGACAATATTAAAATGGATCTTCGAGAGATAGGATGGGATGGTATGGATTGGATTGATCTGGCTCAGGATAGAGACCAGTGGAGGGCTCTTGTGAACACGGTAATGAACCTTCGGGTTCCGTAAAATACTGGGAAATTCTTGAGTAGCTGCAGAATTGGCGGCTCCTCAAGAAGGGCTCAGCTTCATGAGTAAGTAAGTAAGTAAGTAAGTAAGTAATTAAATAATTCGACAAGTTACGGAAATTTCAAGTTTTTGGGTATCCAGGGCACTTATATAAGATGTAATAATTTACAGTTAGATGACAACTATACGTGTAAGAGTATACAGTTCGCCGGGCCTCGGTCCATTCGAAACTGCCCATCTGGACCCTAAGCAAAACAAATTTCCAACTCCTGATCCAGAGAGTCTTGGAATATGCAAATTCCACATAAAGTAAAAAACGATTTTTTTTCTGTTAACTTGAAAAAGACATTTTGAGATTTCTATAGAATAGTAACCGGTGGCATGAGAACTTGCTTTCAGAAATCTCTTTCCAGAATGAAGCAGTGTTCTTTATTGAAGGACTGCTCTGAAGGGTAACAGCAAGAGGCCGTGTTTCAACAGTGAATCACTGTATTTGTATAAAGCCTCTCTACCTTCAGTCATTTCATTCACATAATCCAGAAAAGTTCGTATGTAACTAGAGCGAATAAAAAAAAGTAAAGTAAAGTAAAGTAAAGTAAAGTAAAGTAAAGCTATCCCTGTAACAGGCCGTGAAGGCCCATAGGGTTGTGAGACGTTGAGGCTCCCACAGTGTCTAGACAGTTGGCTCAAAGACGGCGGTATGGTTGTCAGTCTTACGCGCCGGCCGCGCTTTACTCCTCAGGAAAATTATTTTTCTTGACTTGAACCTGCGACCTTTCGGCTTGTAGCATAGTGCCTCAAATAACTACGCTACCGCGTTCCCCTTCTTAAGGATCCGCCAATTCTGCAGCTACTCAAGAATTTCTCAGCATTTTATGGAACCCGAAGGTTCATAACCGTGTTCACTAGAGCTCTCCACTGGTCCCTTTCCTGAGCTAGATCAATCCAATCCATCCCATCCCATCCTATTTCTCGAAGATTCATTTTAAAATTGCCCACCCACCTAGGCCTTAGTCTTCCCAGTCTTAGGCTTTCCCACCAATATCCTCTATGCTTTACTCCTCTCCCACATTCGTGCCACATGCCCTGCCAACCTCATCCTCCTTGACTTGATCATACTAATTAAGCTCCTCATTACGCAGTTTTCTCGAACCTCCGTCACTTCATCTCTCTTCGGTCCAAATATTCTCCTCAACACCTTGTTCTCAAACACCCTCAGTCTACGTTCCTCCCTTAATATCAGAGACCAAGTTTCACACCCATACAGAACCACAGGCAAAATTATAGTTTTGATTATTCTATTTTTTATGTTTTTGGACAGCAGACGAGAAGACAAAAGGTTCTGGACTGAATGGTAGCAAGCATTACCCGAGTTCAATCTCCTCTCAATTTCCTCCTGAATCAGGTTTCGATCTGTTATCGTTGTTCCCAAATATCTGAACTGTGCCACATTTTCAAAACATCTGTTTCCCATCTTTATGTCATTATTTGCCCTGCATTTTGGTGACAAGACAGCAACATATACTTAGTTTTCGCTGTTTACTTCTAGACCAACCTCCTTACTTGCATCAATTAAAGTTTGTGTGTTTTCTTTATGGTATCTATATTATCACCCAGTAGATTCACATCATCGGCATAGACAAACAGCTGATGTGTCTCGTTTAATTTCAGTCTCATCTGGTTTTACCTGGATCTTCCTAATAGCATATTCTAAAGCAAAGTTGAAAAGGAGTGGCGATAAAGCATCTCCTTGTTTTAGACCATTCTGGATAGGAAATCTATCAGACAAATGTTTACCTACACGGACTTTACTATATTTATAGCACGTGAAATTATTAAGCTCACTAGTCAGCGTTCTGTTATTTAATTACTTCCTCTCTTTAACCTTCATATATTCTCCTCTGCACCTTTCTTTCGGAAACTCCCAATCTATGTTATTCCCGCAACGCGAATGATAAGTTTTGCATAAATGTCTACAAATTGAATCACACTGGACGGTGTTGACAATTATTATTCTATAATTTTGTACTGAAATAAAAAATTCGATTTTGTTTATTTTAACCTTTGTGTATTTCGACACTGAATAGCAAATTACATGTTTCTGAATTTAATGTTAGGCCAATTGAGCACTCCCTGAATTTTATATGGTTTTAATTTTTTTTTGTGAATTTAATTTTGATTTCTTACTTTGGTTCCTGATATGTGAGAAGATAAAGCGATACTGTATAAACCCATTCGCCAAACTACACTGTCTGTTCCTGGCCTCAGTAAACTTTGTTCGCTACAAATCACACGCGATCTAGGTCCCAAAACATCGCTGTACTGAGCGTAGGCATACTGCAAGTGAAGCCAAAACTCACATGGATATAAATAACATGGAAGCTGAAATGTCAACGGCGTGGTGATCATGGTTAGTTCCCTTATTTCGTCTTTGAGAGGTCTTGAGTTCAAACTTCGTCTCGGAGTCCGACTCTCCTGATTTTCTTTCCCAGTTGTCGGATTAACACTCTTATATAGACCATTGTCGTTTCTTTCCGCGTCCCTTCCAATTCAGCGTTTGCCAGCAGCCTTCGGATTGCAGCTGTTCAATGCTGGGAATTGAAAAGACATCACAAAATAAACCGAAACTCAATAAAATGTCAGTATACTGAGATAAATAAATATTATAAATACAGAAAAATTATCATATAGAACACTTAGAACTTCTTACCGTAACAAAACGTGGTATTATCCCTGTGCTTAACTAATTAAGCACTACGCTATGAGGAAGTATGGAGAAGTGTTTGTGTAGATCCACGTATTCTTGACTTCGACACTACTTGGAGGTAAGTGTTCAGCTTCACGTCCCGGCCGTTTTACTCCCGGGGAAATTTCTTCCGCAATCCATTCGATAGGAGGCTGGGTGGCCCTCAGAACCGGTCTGGACGACGTGGAAAGAAGAAAGTTCTTGACCCTACCGGGACTCGAAATCCGACCCCTCGGCCGTTCATCCCGTAACCAACCGCTATACTGACTGAGATACCCCTATAAACAGGAAGGTTGCATGTTCGATTTCCGATGAGGTCACTTGATTTTTCAATTAACCTAATCCTTGCAGCAGCATTAGGCCCTGAAGTCGACTCAGCCTGTAACAGGAATGAGTAGCAGGAATCTTCATTGAGGTAAAGGGCGGCCTGCTTGTAAGGCTGACAACCTCACCACCATCTCTGAGCCGACTGTCTAGAAAATGTGGGAGCCCCGACGTCTCACAAATCTATGGGTCACGTACAGTAGGCAAAATTATTTAGAGATCAAGAGCTCGCCCCCCACCCAACAAAAATAAATTTCAGAAAAATAAATAAATAAAACTCCTTTAAGTATACATAAGTGAATATAATACATCCTCCTAGGGGCCAGCTCTCATCGTTCAGCCCTAAGATGCGCAATAGTCCTGAGCAGAAGACACATTGCCACATCCTCGGTCTTTACACTTCGGAACTTCGTCTCTGATCCGATTTAGCTGGTTACAGAATGAAGAAGTTAGGTTTCTAACGTCCTTAGAGAATTAGTATAGGAAAATACGAAAACAAATGACTAATATAATAGTTCTCTAATGCTAGAGGAACTACAAATAGAAGGCACGATAATCCTTTTGTTCAAAAGTATTATTTTGAACTTCGTCAGTGGTCTGGGTTTCTTCAGATGAATATGTTTCGAAAATTCTTCAGGTGCGTAGGGCATGGGAGAAAGTCTATTCTATTGGGCTTCTATGGAGAGCTACTCTCAAACCTGCGTTTCGGAAACCTATTCTGTTGGGCCCCTCGGTGGAGTTACGTTTAAACGTGGGTCTGAATTTCCGAAATTTGTCCTATTTCCGTCTTCAAGTAAAGAGAATATGGGACAAAATCCAGTCTGTTGGGTGCCTCGTTAGAGCTACCATGGTCTGACAATAGATCTACTGAGGGACCCAAGAGAATAGTTGTCCTTCCATATCCTGTTCAAGGAGGAAACAGAGAACCAATTTCCGAAACTTGGTGGTTTTAATAAACCCATGCCGATGAACAACTCAGAATAGTAGCAATGAACATCGTTTCACATAATAGTCCAGAAGCTTTAAACTTAACAATAGTCTTAGTCAGCGTTGTGCTGTCGTTAGCATGTTTCTGTCGCATGTACACGATTTGAATTCCAGTTTGGACCCTGGTCTATTCTGAGGCTTTTATGCCTGTCACGAGTTCTCACAAACGAACACCGAGACAACATGCTTCGATGACATCAGACAAATTTATTTCCCATAATCTCTTTTAAACGGGGGTTCCGTCCATACTGTCCTGAAATATGCCGTATGACAACAAAAATGTGCTCTTAACAAGCTTTAATCAGAAAAGGAAAGGATGGAGGTGAAACGACCAATATTCGTGCAAATAATATGACTGATTATTTAAGCTCTAAAGTTAGCAATCTCTTAATTAATTTTCAAAAAAATCTTCCGAAATTACGTCTTAGATAGTTGACTGATTTTAACGTCATTCTCTTAAGTGATGTGGGTAGGGCCTGTTTCTTGCGTCTGGCATCCCCCATTGTGACATAAACCCTTGAAGCCAGGTGTTCCTTTCGGAGGGGGAAAACAACAGCTGATTACAGAAGTTCACCATATGCTGGCGTGCAGCAGCGAACGCTTTCTGGACTATAAAGTTCACACTTTAAAATATTACAGCAGCAATGTTTAATAATCGGTTTAGTAAGCCAGACGTTTTAGGAAGGACAGCGAAATGCGATCTCCCACTGGGGGTCTAAAAATAGTTAGTACGTTTACGGGTGAGGCAGGATTATCGAAGTAACAGGGGCAAACGTTTCTAATTCCTGTTCATTACTAAGAAGTACATGTTAGATGCTGTCAAGAGGACGACTGATCTCACTCTGTTTTGATTCGTGATCGATTTTTAGAAAGGGGGGAAAACGACGCGTGCTGTCGTCTGGTTGCCTGGTAACGAGGAGCACAGCCTGAGATATCTTCTGTTTCGCTTATCCTGGTAAGACTGTTCAGGTCCATTACTTATGTCCATACAGGAACCACGTAAATTGTTAAAAAAACTTCACAAAACTTATGTAATACTAAAGACAGTTGTAACTGTTTTAGGTATGGAATCATGGCTATCGGCAGTAAAACGGATGTTTCAGACAACATTCGTAGCAAAATGAAATACCAATGTGAAGGTGACGACGAGAACAGTACAAAAGTGGCACATGGAAAAACGGCGAAAGGTGAGTAATTTTCCGAACCAATCACGACACGAGTATTTTATTTTACCTCATAACTCCGCTTCTCCAGCTTCTTATTCAAACGCAAGCAGTACACAAATACTGTAGCGTTGAATTCTTTCTGCAAGATATAATAATAAAAAATCCATTTTTCTGACTTATGCATTATTGGTTACTGCTACTCTTGACGCTGCTGCTACCAGTGTTTTTTTCTGGCATTATATTTTTCTAATACATAGATCAAATGTCATTTGTTTGTGTTTCTGACAGCATTTAAACTATATACACTTCCCACAACCAGTCACTAGACAGAGACTTTCTTCTGAGAATTACTGGTTTTATTGTTAACACTGCTACTTAACAACTGACAGATACTTCTCATGTATGATGTTCCTTGTTGTTTTTGTTGCTGCTCTTCTTCTTGTGTTTGTTTATTTACTTATTCAACAAACAAATTAAAAATTATACCTACTGTTTTATATTGGTGTAAAATCTTGTCACCCTATGGGAAGGACACAAATTGAAGAATGTTTGGGAACATGGTTGTGAGGAGAATATTTGGACATAAGAGAAAGGAAGGGACAGGAGGATGGAGGATACTGTGTAACAAAGAGCTCCATAATTTGTACTCTTCATCAAGTATGTGGGTGATAAAATTAAGGAGAATTAGTCTGATTGAACATGTGGCAGGCATGCAAGAAATGAGAAGTGCATACAGAATACTGGTTGGGAAAAAATGAATGGGAGACACTACTTGTGAGACATAGATGTACATTGGAAGGCCATATTAATATGTATTAAGAAACAGGATGAAGGTATGAACTAGAAAAATCAGACTCAGGACAGAGACCAATGGCAGGATTTTATGAACATAGCAGTGGATGTTCAGGTTCTGTAAAGGCACAGAATTTCATGACTAGCAATGTAAGAAGATCTCTACTTCATGAAGTTACTTTATAGTAACAGATGCATGGTAACAGATTGCTGGCTTTAGCTACTCTTGAAAGAAGAACAGTTGCTTAGGGATGAAACAGCACTTCTGTTATTATTATAGAAGGCCTTTGTCTCTTTGGTTCTCAATTATTAGTATAATTAAATGAATACAGTTAACAATAATTTTATCAGGATAAGTAACGTGATCACCTAAGTTTTCAGAACTGCATAGATTATTCTTTCTAGTTATGGAACTGTCAGCTTTGAACAGCAAGATGGATATATTCTTAATTCACAATTCATAATCTGTGTTTATCACTAGGGCTCAGAAAACAAGATATAAAGTTTAGAAACACATGTGTATAATTTTATTTTAAAAGGCATTAATTAAATATATAGAGCAATACAAGTTGAGGGGAACCATCTGTGAAATTAAAGGATTGCATGAATGTTTCAGAACGGTTCCAGTGTCCCAGATGTGAGAAACATTTTGGACATCAACAAATCCTGCAGCTTCATTTGCGGGTCCATGAGTCAAACAGTGACTCACAACTAAAAACTAGTCATGAAGAAAACGAAGTTGTGAAGGGTGGAGAGCTGAATAAAACATCAGGCTGCATACAAATCAACAATGAACGAATACAATCTAGTCCTTCATGTAAGATCAATCACTTCTGGCTTAAACTGTCTCAAAGTTTAAACCTCTGATGCATCAAGTAGATTCATTGAAACATTTACTACGTCATATTATATTAAACTTCTACTAATCTAGCATGTTTGCAGCCTGTATCTGTCCCTCATTAGCAACCCAGGGATATGGAAAGCCATGATGACAAGTCACATTTCACATAATCCCAGGAAATGAATTTAATTACTTAACCAAGAAGCCAAACATAAATTGATTAAAAAACTGTTGAAAATTTTTTCTGGTATAATTATTATTAACTTGTGAACAGCCAAACAGCTTGTGGACCAGATGGATGTGCTAAAATCCATCCACCTTTGGTATCACATTCCGTATCATTATGTTCATTTGGTGGCAAGGGTTGTAATGAGCAAGGTATCATAGCCAGCACCAGCAGGAAGGATTTCACTTATTTTTGAACCAGGCACTTCAAATTGCAGACCAACTGCCAAGAACAAAGAAACAAACTTTTAGCCTGCACCCACTGTGGCAAGGCATGTTGGTTAAAAAAGCTACTGCAATGAAGATGAACATAAAAGGGGGGGAAAAAAAAGAACTATATAACTCAGAATTGCTGGGTTTCTGGACTTTTTCCATTGTTCGGTATTCTAGAAAATAGAAAACACAATGTTTTTGGAACTGGATATGTTTCCGTCCACAAGTGAGGAGGGGGGAAGACACCTACTCAGTTGGGTCACTTAGAAAGAGGTAAACTCAATCACTGGACAACCCCTGTCAGATAATTCAGTGAGAGATAACAAGAAAATACATTTCTTGCTATCTCCCACTGAATTAACCTGGTCTCAGGTGATTAAAGAGCTGTGTGAATCTGACAGGGGTTGTCCAGTGATTGAGGTTAGCTCTTACTAAGGGACCCAACAGAGTAGGTGTCTTCCCCCCCTTTCACCTGAAGACAGAAAGAGATTCAGTTTCTGGAAAGTTGTGTTTTCTAGTCTCTAGAATACCAGATGATGGAAAAAGTCCAAAAACCCAGTAATACTGAGTATTATATGCCATCGTCAAAACCATTAAAATCAACTATAAAACTATCAATTCTTTGGCAAACCATATCAATTATGAAGTTTGTCTTGATGACAGTAACAAGCTATTTGAGTATATATGTTTCACAAATGCATTCTTTGTGATTTTGCATGTCATATTGGTGTTCATGTCCACTTACTGCAGACGCAATCTGTTGCTGCAAACTGTAACTGCATGGTCACTGAACCTCCTTAAATGTACACCATACTGACAAATTGTTTAAATTAACAGACAAAAATTTTAACAATATGTTTGGGTGTGTCTGTGTCGTGTAGTGTAGTGTAGCGTAGTGCAGTGTTATGAACAATTTATTTTATTTGATGAGTTGTTTTGAAAAAATTACAAAATGTAATTTAAGCTTCATATAAAACAGGTTTCTGAAGAGGAAAACTAAAATCAAATGTGTTTAGCAACTTGTAACACAGACCTTAAGTAACAAGTCTGAACAAAATCCACTGATTAGTTGTGGATATTAAATATATGCATGAATGGGCAGATATGGCCTCCCAATTATGTTGTTTGTGCAAAAGCATGTAAGTCATTGCCTAAGAAAAATTTTTTTATGCAAAATATCACTTCCAGTATTTGCATGGACCTTATCTAGTATTTGTATACTTGTACAGAATTCAGTTTTTAATATCAACTTTCAATAGAAGCATTAATATGAAATCTAACAATATAATAAAATACTGAAGTTATTTATGAAACTTCTTACTAGGAAAGAAGAAGGCTGGAAGCAATCCTGTGGATGAATTATTGAATTTACAGCTTATATTTCAACAGAAATATTTGAAACTGAAAATTTCTGTGGCTTTGACTGTAATTTATTAATTACAGATAAGAAATTTATTGGCCTGACCAAGATTCGTCTTGAGGATTGCATGCGATGTGATGCTTGCTCCTGTATTTATCTGGATGAAAGTGACTACAAAAAGCACATGAAAAACTTTCATCGCCAAGACTCCCCTAAGAAATACAGGTAAACTGAGTAAGATTTAGCCTCTAATCTTTATTAACTTTGAGGAGCACTACTATAATGGTGCTTGGTTTCAGCAGAACTGGCTGAGTATTGCATTTTTTCAATACCTATACTGATGATTAGTGTTTTTTGGGATGCGAAGCCATGAAGTCTGATAGAGAGTTACTAAGACTCCTCAGAATGTTTTCAGCTATCTGCCACATTATCCAGATGGCATATCAGAAGACAGTGGTCTTAAAATTCACCATCTAGAGAACCTCTAATCTCAATACTAATATCATTTATCCCTGATGTTAACGCCAGGCTGCCAGGCCCATAGCACCAGTGAATTTAAAATACCTTATTCTCAGATAAAAATGTTAAACAGAATATACCTTCAGACCACTGTTTTCATAATCTCCAACACAGAAATATAATTACCATACTTTCCTTAATTGGAAGCAGTGGTTCACAAAGCTTCATATCCAATAAGTAAGATTTTGTTCCCTGGAGATGTATCAGCTGGAGTATGAAGCTGACCACTCATTTCCAGCTAGTGCAGAGGTTAAGAATATGTGAAGTTTTACATCTATTTCCTCATGCATTCATGGTGTGCTGCTTGTACCCATTACCTTCACACTCACTCTGCCTTGTTTCCTGTATTACATATTTTGTCTCAATCCACATGTACTGAATTACCTGAAGACAAAGAATTTCTTGTATGACACTTCTTGCATAATGAACATTTTCAGATTTTGTTTTAACTTTGTAGCTAAATATAACTGTCTCATGAACTGGCCTTGAGTGCACCAATATAGTGATCCTGTATTTCTAGGCAAAAAAAGGGCTGTCGATCTTGCTGCAAACATTGTAACTGTAGAGGTAACCATCAGCACCACAATTTGCAGAAAGACCGAGGCAACAACAATCTCTTCCACTACAACATTAAGGTATGTTATATAACTGACTTGCCATTCACAGAAGAGAACATGTATGATATTTATCTTCTAGGCCTAAGAATGTTTTTCTACCCTTTGTTGCGGCAAAACTTTCAGATATAATGATATTATGAATGTAATATAAAGGTGTCTAACACAGTATGCTGCATTCCCTGTTTAGTACAGAAACTAAATAGCAATGATCCCTCCTTGATCATAAACTTTTCATAGACATGTTAGTTTGGAATATGTACTGGTCATTCTGACAGTGCTGAACTGTTTGATCAATGACAAATCTGAGTTTCTAACATCAAACCACTTAAGAAGAAATGTACTGTAATGGCATTACATTAATATAAGTTAATCTTTAATATGAAAGCTTATTTTCTTGTGGTTTAGGATAACTACTGGAAACATTTTAACCAGTTAAGTGGTTATGACATCTTAACATGTCATGTGGTGTTTTGTATCATAGTGTATGTGGAATCTACACATTATACATGTTTCTAAATACACCCATGTAGATATAATAATGACAGCCAGCAATGAAAATTTGTATGTTATGTTTGCGAATCTTCTAGTTACTTCAGAGTGTAACAGGAAGTTGCTGATTGCTAAATAGCTATCCTGGGTTTGTGTTTTTGTGAGTAAACAACATGATAGGTCCTAGCAAGAAGGTATGTGTGAGTGATGAGGTTGTGTTACATGAACTGTTGCAAGAGAATTGCTTTATACTCATACACTAGAAATTGCAGAAGCAATAGCCAGAGAAACAAATCAGTATGCAAAAGGAAATTTTAGGAAACACGCCCAATCTAAAACTAAGATCTAGGACCCATCACTGGAATGAGACAAACAGAAACGAAATAATGAAGTTTCTGGCATTCTCTCTGTTACATGGAATTCACCAGAAACCAGACAGAAAAAAGCTATTTTTCCTGGAGGCAAATTCTGAAAACACCCATATTTTTGGACCTGTTCAGTGAAAGGAGGTTTCACCTTCTACTCACATTTCTTCATTTTGTTGACAATGAAAAGGATCATCATCATGAAAGAAGGTACAACTGGGAAAACTGTAGAATGGCCCTGTGTGCTGCACTGTTTCCAATGCTACAATAAGATGGCTGACTTCTAGAGGTGTGAAAGGGGATCAAGGTTCAGCAAGAGGCTAGGAAGTGTCTAAATGTAAGATTTTAGTGGTCAGAAAGTGTACTATGGGCTGGTACTGAAAACTATGCCATCATTATAAAGACCTTCACAGTATGTGCCACTGGAATTGTAACAAGTGTTTCTGGTGGTATAATTGTCTTAGTGAAAATTTCATAGTCTGTACAAAAAAACGCATTTGCAGTTGATGTCTGGAAGATCAAAGAGCTTTTGTTGCACAGTTCAGTCATCCACAGTTTGTGAAGGAGGTACAGATTCAGCTCACACAGCGAGAAGAAACGTCTGTTATCAATGAGGCAGACACAGCTGTAGTAGGTCATAGTGAAATGTTGCAATAATCACACATGTGAGTTTTGGCTGGAGGTGGTTTGTCAGTCGGCTTCTATGATCATGTTTCATTTCTAAACACCAGATGCCAGTCAGGACTGCATATACTGAATGTGCATGAGTCAGATATGCCTTTGTGATCATGTATTGGGAACTGAAATGATTGCCAGTGGCACACTCTTGAGAATAAAGCCAAAGTCAGAATTTTACTAAAAAAATATATATATATAAACTTTGATGTAACAGGTATACAAATTAACTCTGATAATTGGTTTTTCAGAAACTTTTTGTTTCATAATTTTATAACAACATATAATTGAGATACTGAATATTGAAACAGGAACAACAATTGTGAAATTAAATGCTGCATTAACAAATTTAAATGTCTGGGGAATTTCAATGTCCCATTGCTGGAGTGATATAGCATGGAAAATGTACCACTTAACTGGTTAAATACTGTTTTAGATCAGAGTCTTCTGGATTATGACACCATACAGCCTGATAAGTGGTTACCAATATAAAAAGTGAAAGTAACCCTGTAACAGGCTGTGGAGGCCCATAGGGTTGTGGGATGTTGAGGTTCCCACATTTTCTAGACAATCAGCTCATAGATGGCTGAAAGGTTGTCAGCCCTATGCACTGGCTGCCCTTTACCCACAAGAATATTCCAAGAATATTCCTGGTACTCATTTCTGTTAGAAGCTAAGTCAACCCCAGAGCCATAGTGTGGCTGGAAGGATTAGGTTAATTGAAAAAATCCAATGACCTCATTATGGGACTTGAACCCGCGACCTTCTGGCTTGTAGCATAGTGCCTGAACCAACTATTTCAAATGAAATTTCTGCCTCCATATTCAAGGTAGACTTCTACCCTACTATCTTGGAAATAGAGGGAATATGTTCCTCTGCACTGTTGGCACCTACCTACCAGATGGTTTCATAACTTAGAGGACTACAAACTAAATATTCACTGCTGCAAAAACCTCAAATATCATATTTTCTAAATGTTCTAGTATTTAAAAATTAACACAACTTATATGGGAATTTGCTCAATTGTATGTAGTTTAATTACAATTTATTGCTTGCATCCATTGTACACTTATGATGAGCATGTGCACTGACAGACACCAATAGCTATTGATGCCAATGATGCACATGTGTATCACAAACTTCCTTCCATATTCCTGTGAAAAAATTTAAAATAATGTGACATGTCTGCTGAAATCCAGAATTGTGAAGCCATTACAGACAGCCGTTGCTAGGTAATGGCTGTGTAAACAACAGCAAAGCTAGAAGAAAGCATGAAACATCGGGTGGAAGACATTCTGGTGTCCCTTGACCACAGGACACAGGAAACCCAAGCCGAGATAAAGGCAACGTAGATTCTAGTTGATACCATGCGGTCAGAACTAGAGGACAAGATAGCGTAAGTCACAGACAATCCTCTCAAGGAACTCAAAACTGCTAGGCACAAGTTCAAAATGCTGTTAGTTGTAGTTGAAGCCAGGTGTATGGCCATTGTGTTCCCCCATGGTCTTGAACTGCCATTGGAACAGAGGACATGATGTCAATCTGTCAAATTTAGGCCAGTTTCTGATCTCTGGCAAGACCTGTGCTCAGCCCTGTCTTCAGTGGTAGAATATCTGAATTTGCAGGCACTCCGAGTATGGAGGGCACCCCACCCACTATATCAAGCTTGAGGCAGTGGATGTAGCGCCCTCCAAGCTCTGGCAAGTGAGCGCAGGACATTCTAGGTAGGTTGTCACGCCCCACTACACACACACACACACACACACAAAAACAACTGATGACTAGCGTACTGGACCTGTGGGGAGCCAGGCCACTTCTGGGATAATTGTCCTTATGAGAAGGAGGCACAACATGATGGTTTGTGTGGGAAAAGAGATGAAAAACCTCCAAGAGACACACCAAAACTGGCAAGAAGAATTGTGAAGTTGGCAAATTCAGCTGTTGCTAGGGAATGACTCTGCAAACAATGGCCGTTATTAGGCAATGACTCAGTAGTGATCACACTATCACCCAAATAAACTGAACGCATCAATAGAAGATAGCGTTTTCTATGTGGTCCGCATTGGGGCTATATAGCTAGAACAAGTTGGCAAGCTAAGCAGTCTAGAGACAGTTAGTCAATCAGTCAGTTAGTTAGTTGAAAGTTTCAGTAGTTGAGGCTGGGGACAGTTTGGGAATTTAGAGGAAGGGGAACGCCCTTTGTTGGAAGATGCTACCAAGCAGCACAGTAATGACTGTGACTGAGAACATTAGCCTATGTGTGGCAGTGATCTGTAAAGTGTAGTAACGAGTTGTGTGTTAAAAGTGTCCAATAAATTTGATTACTAATCCAAACCCCGTCTATAGTCACTCCATCATGTGGCAATAAAATGGTACAGTTAAACTACTATTGGGTACATTATAAGTTATCTGAACCCCCAAAAAACTACCAAATGATGATGTCTGTCATGTACTTAATTAAGGCAGGAAGATTTTTTTCAGCATTGCATATGACATATCTGTTAAAATCATAACCTGAATTACTGCACATGAAAAGGAAGAAACTTACTTGCATGCACATAAAGATAAGGACAGATACAAGTAGGTTGGTCAACTATAAAACTTTTCTTCCTTTTTTTGCTGTGTACATGCTTAAATATGGTGACCAATTTTTAGACACAGAGTTGATCTAACACAGCTGACAATTCAGGATGCATGACTATATAGTATGACTTTTTGGCATTTGACTGATACCAGGTAACAGTTCATGTTATGCTAACTTGGAGTCTACCAAGTTCCATGCAATTTGAGAATAAGCCTTATATGCATTGACACTGAGATTTTAAATCTAGCTGAAATGTGAGCTAGTCTCTAAAATTTTGGGACATTTTATGACACTGTTCCATCATGTGTCACAGTTCTTAGAATTCAAGAGGCAGAGAACTTCTCTCAAAGATTCAGACAGAAGTAAACAACCAAATTAATGAAATAACTAAGGATCACAACATATAGAGATATGGAAGGACTGACTTCAAGATCTTCAATTTCCAATCAAATTCCTTTGATGCAAGCAAACAGGAACTAAGCCTAGTACTGTAATATAAGTAGTGTCAATGCTTCCCAGTAAGGTTCAAGAGGATGGAACATTGCTTGGAATGTAGGGATGAAAACGAGAACATATATTTGTTGGAATAAATCCATGTTTCAAAACTTTACTAGTTTTTAGTTATAATATTGTAGTTAAGATCTAAAAATAGAAATAACTAAGAAAAGAAACAAGATGATCTAATTTATTTTGTTTTATCTTAAGGATCGCTGGAGTAAAATGGTTTCAAGACGACTGAGTCCAGAGGAACTGAGGCAAGACATCAAGGCTGATCCAGATTTTGACCCTGATTCACCTGGAATATTGGATTACAGCCATCTGTTAAGTCAAGTAGAAGTGAAAATCAAAACTGAGCCACCAGAATATGAGGAGAATTTAGGGCTGTCTGGATAAATTGACAGCACTGAGCACTGCAGAGTTGCCAGCTCCTTATATTTACAATCACAATATCAATATTTCATACAAAGTGTTGGTCCAATACAGGGCCAGCACAAGTCTAAATATCAACTCAGGAGAAGAGAAATTAGTCCCACCCCCACCATGACTTAAAAACAAGTTGTTTCTCAGAACTTTTGATACAATTCATAACATAAAATTTCCAGACACTGTGGCAAAAACTATCATTAATGCTGTAATTCTTGCTACATAACATGTCTATATTACTGAAAATTAATGGTCATAATGTGAACTACAGATCTGCCAAAATTGATTTTAATTTAAGAAATGTAAAACGTGCCATGCCCAAAATAATCCTGGTCCAGTATAGGCTGTGCCAGAGCTCAAGCGGTTAGTCGCTGGCTTCCCACTGTGGTGGCCCGGGTTCAATCCCGGGTCTGGTCAAGTGGGATGTGTGGTAAACAAAGTGGTGCTGGGGCAGGTTTTCTCTGAGTACTTCAGTTTCCTCTGCCAATCTTCATTCCACCAAATTCTCCTTCATCATAATTACCCAGGGCAGGCTACAATAGACCAATCAGTTGCCATGATGCCGAGTGGACCCAGTTGGACTCCACCCCCCACTATGTGAATTAAAAAAATTACCCTGGTCCAGTGTTTCAGTGCTTAATGTATAATGACCCTGAATGTGAAGTATTGTGAAATTCTTCATTATATGAAGTCACTCTGATCTCAAACTCTTACCCTCCATATATTTGAAGGCTGGTCATGTTGCAAAACAGAACAGCAAGTTACTTGCTTAAAGATATTTCTGCAATATTCTTCTTCTTCTTCTTTTATTCCTGTTGCTCCCACTTCGAGCATAGGACATTCATAAACGGCTCACTTTACTTCAGTTTCTTAACCTTCAACAGGTGGTGGAGCACCGTTGCAAGACTGCTACCTAGCACAAACACAGAATAAACGCAAACAGACATCCATGCCTCGAGTAGGATTTGAACACACGAACCCAGTGTTCGAGTTAGCAAAGAATTTCATGCCCTAGACCGCATGGCCACTGTGATCAGCTTCTGTAATATACTTTATACACATAACATTGGGCTTAATGTGTATGTGTGTACAATGAAAAAGAATCCCTATATTTTATGGTACTATATTTCATAATTGACTTATTAAGACAATTTTTATTACTACAAATAGAAACTTGAAGTTACAAATCATTTCAACAGGTTTCAGTTAAGCGCTTTTTGTAGCTCAGCAAACATCAAAGTGATATTCAGTGTCTGTCCAAGCCCACCACAGCAAGTTTGAAGCAACAGGTGCAATGGCTGTTGTAAATAAAAAATTCTGATGGGATAAGCCTTTCCTAAGTGACAGCCACAGCCCCAAGAGGCTGCAGATTTTTTACAAAGTCAAATTATGGCCCATATATAGTGACAAAAAAGCCACATTAGATTACAAATGTATGAGTTAAAAGAGAAGTACTTTTTAGATATCAGTTCTTTGACATAGTTACATCACATTCTTAAAAGTTACGGAGAGTCAAACATCTTTATTCATATGAAGGGGATGTCAGATTAAACAAGTTTTGAAACCTCTGGAACACTGTTCTTCCTGCAATTCTCTGAAAGAGAAGCCTAGTGCAGTTAGATAGGGATTTATAAGTACCATCTCTGACAATCCAATGATCTGAATATTTGGTTTTTAAGATGTCAAATATCAAATGCCTCCTGTAAAGTTCAATATACAGTAATCAGTTTGTGGAAAGAGAAGCTCAGACAACCACATCCTATATCTATGAACATTTACTGCATAATTAGAAAAAATATACCTAGATCCAAGAAGTAATCCATTTGTCCAATTTGGGGATTACCGATGATTTACTTATAGCAGAAGATGGCAACTCTGGTGTTTTCTTAAATTTAGCAGTGAAAGTGATTTTGTTCCTTACTGTACCAACTCCTAACTTAACTCTTTCTGCTTATATTTCCCATTATTTCTGACACTCATAACTTTGACATTCTAATACACCAATACTTTCACGTATTCAATCTCTGACTAAAACGATATTTGAGCACTGTCAATCACTTTCAATGCTGACTTAAATGCAGTGCTGAGGTACACTGATTCTGGACCAAAATAATTATATAAGTTACAGATAATTTATGAACCATTACCAGTTCCTTCTGCACTCCATTTTTCATTACTTTGTGTGTCATATATGAATGTTCATTAATGACATACTATTATATTTTTTAGTATTTTATATAATGTAATTTATAAACTATTTATTACGCAAGTAAATGTGAGCAAGCAAACATTAACTATACTGTATGTTCAAGTCAATTTGCTAGTCATGTAATTTAAGCTGTAATATTCAAGAATGTAATGGTTGTAAAAACAGCTCAATTACGTAATAACTTATTCTGATAAGTTAGAAAATAATGCAGTTACCTTCAGGAAATTGTCTTAGTCTCTTCAGATGTGATAGTGTTTTGTTATAGATTTCACTCTTCTTTGGGGAAGTTTTATTGAGAAATGTGAACATAATTCGAGCCAACTGTGGCTCAGCCTTATCATGAACAAGCTGCAATAAAGAAAGATAATGAATAGGTCATAATTTATGAGATCAGAGACAGTGCATTTAAAAACAGGGCCTAGTGCAATGTTCAATTATGGAAAATACTGTGAAAATTGACTGCAACAAAATGATTATACAAAATTTACATAATAAGAGAGAATTTATGACTGTGTATGTGTTACCTATGTATGTATGATAAGTGTTCCTAATGCCACAATAATTTTTTCGCACTTACCCAGCAGCAGTTATGTTTTGAAATGGTGCCATCTGACATAAAAAGATGTACAGTGGAGCCCTCATTTAAAGTATAATTCAAGTGATCAAACTTACTCATCTAGGGGCTGGATTTCCTCCATTTAAGATTTTCCTTAACCAAGTGTAAAAATCCACTGCTCTCCATATAAACCTCAAACGGGGTTTCCCACACAATTCCCTGTTTTCATGAAGAAAGAAGGGAATAAGATAAAGATATGAATGGTATAAATGCAAGGAAGAAAGGGGATGAAGATATGAAAGAAACAATTCTTCATTCATTCCAGCAAGCTTATCTGCTGTTAGAATATTTTAATATTAACAAACAAAGCATAAATCCCTTAACTGTGCTCATGTAAATAGATGTTCTTTTTCACCACTTTGCTTTATGAATTCCTGTTCTACATATATATACACGTGTATATACAGTAAAACTTGGTTATAGCAACATCGGTTTCTGCGANTATGTTCTTTTTCAGCACTTTGCTTTATGAATTCCTGTTATACATATATATACGTGTATATATATGTATACACACATGCACACACTCATATATCCTGTAACATTTTCTTTGTGGATTACTTTATGATGCTGTCAGTAGCCTGACTGTATAGCATCAACTGGTATGTAAGTAAAAGTAAAGGTATCCCTGTAACAGGTCGTGGAGGCCCATAGGGTTGTGAGATGTTGAGGCTCCCACATTTTCTAGAAAATCGGCTCACAGATGGTGGCAAGGTTGTCAGCCCTATGCGCCAGCCACCTTTTACCCCCAAGAATATTCTTGTTGCTCATTTCTGTTAGAGGCTGAGTCAACCCCAGGGCCATAGTGCGGCTGGAAGGATTAGGTCAACTGAAAAAGATCTGGAAGGAAAAAATTATGACTTAAGGTACTAATTTGGCATTTGCCAGCAGGACCTGAAGAAAAGCACAAAAACCATAGTCACTGGGGCTGGTGTCCTGGCTGAGATCCAGCCTCAGTCTAGAATGCTACAGCTAGATCAATGTGTTTGGTTGTGCAATGTCATATTAATCCTAATAAAAGGCACAACATATCCTTCATGTTGAATTTTTCACTTGCTAGTGTGTATGGTATGCAATTTGACATACTCTTGCCTAAAACTGACTTCACTTACCTGCTTCCCTTGCAACTCAAAACTGCACTTCAAGAGTTTTTACTACAACTGTCAAACTACAGTAAAATACAGTAAAAATAATTAATTAGGCATTATGCCATGAAGACATATAAGGAGTGGAGGATAGCTTTACCATTCTTGACTTTGCCACTAGATGGGGGGTGAGTGCTAAGCTTCATGCCCCAACCACTTTAACCCCGGGCAAATAATCCCCAGTACCCACTGGACAGGAGGCTGGGTGGGCCCCAGAGCCGGCCTGGATGCTGTTGAGAAGAGAAAAATCTCAGCATGCTAGGAATCGAACCCAGGCCATGTCAAACTACAGTATGCATTTTAATTATAGTGCCTTATATAAGAAGTGCTGAAGTCAAATGCAATGCTTTCTTACTGCTGTAAGAATGTGTCTCCAAAATTATGCAGAAACCATTCTGTATACAAGATTTCACTATGTAGAGGTATACCATAATCTCAGAAAGGCAACAAAATGTTGTAACAAGTAAATGTTCTCTGTAATCTAGAAATGTTTGAGAGATATATATTTCATTTATCCAATAAACATTTCACCACTTTTTCATCTTTTATTATGATATTGCAAAATGTAAGACACTGCCATTACAAAATGTACTTTTACATATGAAGAAACAGACTTAAAAAATTAAATCAATGTCAACCCATTTTCCAAGCATGGGCCATGCAAATGCAATGTAAAAGTAAAGAGACATATAATATTAACTGTCATTGCAATCTCCATCATTAAATCTCCACGTTACCAAGCATTCACAGCTTGTATTATTTAACATAACTTAAGATTCTTAAGACTTTGTGATTCTCATTTATTCATTTTCAAGATCAGTACTGAACAGATATTATGCCATTTGTCCTGAACTGCAGTATTAGATCCACCTCTTCATAAACACATTTCTTGTATAAAGCAACATGTGCTTAAAAACGTTTTAACATACAAGAAACAAATCAAGGAACCTTACCTACTTGTTAATAAGTCATGTATAAAAATGTCAGCAAACTCAGGACCACAACACCCTTATTCCTGCGTTCAATTAAAAGAGCCTTGCAGAAGATGGCATCAGACAGTACTTTTCACAGGTGATATATACATTAATACTACTGGATATTCTTTGTCTCTCTTAATCATTATCATAAAAAGCAGCAATTTGATTTCAAAAACTGTCACACAAGTACTGAGGTTATCTAACAGTTGAACAATAACAGACCATTCTGATAATCTTTTCTGTAAGTAAAACTGTTATTTGTATCTAGTGTTTGATGTATCATTGTCACGCATGAAAGCTATCAGGAATTTATGAATTTTAACCATGGAAGTAGCTGCTCTGTGCACATGGCACATGGTATGCATAAAGAAACTCACATAAGTGGCAGCCTTTGTTGGGGTTAAATTAGATCATCTGACTGCAAATAATTAATGAAATGCAATTCTTAAACTTCCTGCAAGTATTATGTTACAATCATTAGCTAACAGGCATTCCAAAATATTTCATCTGCAGTATGTTCATCCAAAACATACATATTTCTTAAAAGTGTTACTGCCCATGTTTCAGATGCCTAAACTATAATACAACAAATGCTCTTACTTTAAGTCCAAACTTTAAAGCATAAAACTTTTAGCACCACAATGGTGAGGTAATGCTCCAAGTGGGGGTTCCAAGTTTAAATCTCATTCCAGATCAGCAATCCTGGAGTTTTTCATTAATTTCTTTCCCTTCCAGTAAGGGCTGTATACACAGTAACACAAACGTAGGCCACAACCACTTCCATGTCTTCCCAATTCCTCTCCTATAACCACCATTCCTTCTATGCCAAATGACCTATGAAGATGACAAATCTTTACTAAATAAAACAATACACAGAGTTTTAAGCAAATAGTGGATGTATCTGTGTATGCCGAAGTTTAATATAGCAAGAAAAGCTACAGTTTAAATTACAAACCACTGCGGAGCATAGATTAATTTCTTCATTAATTATGTGATACAACACAGGTAATGTCTGCATCTTTGGAAAGGGACTGTAAGATACAGTTAAAAAAGGCCTCTGTTACTTTTAAAATCAGGAACTGCTTTTACTCACTCATTTGTGAATCTGAAAACTGAAATTTCTGCAAACCAGGTGATGCCACTGCTGGATGGTTAAAACAGAAGGTCCTCTACAGAGCATGTAGCCTAAGTCAGAACATGTAATTCGGATACTCCTTTTCTTAATTTCCTTCTTATTTTTTTAACTAGAGACTGAAATACCTCATAATTTTAAAACTATTCCTAACAATGACCAGTGGCCACTCTTCTGCAAGACTGTAGTATGGCAGAATAATTATCATGCACCAAAATCACAACCATAGAAATATTCCCAAAAATAACAATTAAAAACCAGTATCACAAATAACAATCACCAGTTTCTGTCATAAGTCCAGTACTGGTCACAGTTCTGTATTTCTCCTCTGGGCGCAAATTGTGTCTTTGTGTCAAATAACTGAGGCCATATCACAATGGATTTCACTGTAATTCAAACAACTAAGTACTCTGTATAAGATGAATGTGTGCGAGTTAAATTAAACAATTTTGGATTTTATAAGCTGGTCTGTGCATGTTTCAACACAATTCTGCTGTATGATTTTGGAATCTTTGTTAAAGAAAACTGCCCCCAAAATTTGACACACTTAACAGGCTTTGTGCATTATCTTTGGCAACTGTAACTTAACTACAGAATTAAAGCCTATAACATAACAAGAACATTGTAACAAAATATTTCATACATAAACTCTTTTACAATTACAGAATATAAAACAAATATATATGTAGTGTACAGCAAACTAAATAAACCATTATCACATTTTCCCGACAGTCATGTCCAAAACAAACATAAGTGTTTCTGTGTCAGACTACAATGTGTGAAAAGTTCATAACAATTTTAAAAAACAATGGTATATAATAGGAATACATGCTTGCTACACATACACCCAAACTCTATCTAAATCAAAGAAGTCATAAACACACATAGTGAAATATTATAATGCTGATTTTTATATCTTGATTATTCAATAATAATTATATTCCAGACTTATGTTATTTGAGAAATATATTGAAGGGAATATGATATTCATTTTTAATTTCTGATTTGATCTTAATACAACATATTTATGTCACATAAACCTGGCCTGGTTTCAGGGTTATACCACATCCCATGCAATAAACAGATGCATAAGAAGTGGTCATATATTTGGGATTACTCAAGATCATGATATCTGGTGAAAATATATTGAAAATCAAAGTATAACTATAAATACTATATGATTCATTTTCATATGTCTGCTCTACGAGTACTTAGTTCCTATGACCATGCTTTCTTTCAATCCAACTGTGCTTGTATATGCTAACTATGAAGTAATAATGGAATAACCTCATGTATCCAAGTGTCAGAGTGAAATGCTGGTTTACAGAATGTAAATAATGTTACATTCTCCACAGTACTAATATTCCACATGATTCAATACCAGAAGTACAGAAATAATGTTCAATGTGCCATTGAGCATCAGCAATTATAACAACTGCTGATTCCTTTTAATCTGTAGGGAATACAGCGAGCTGCACCTTCAGTGGGGGTTACACATTCTTAAAGTGATGCCTATACCCAAAATCATATATTGTCAGAATTACCCTTGAAAATCACTTAAATCGACGAAGTGCAAGCTTTTGAAAATACCCTGTAATGTATATAACAAAGAGTACAAATGAAAGTAAAATGTATAGTAATTTTATATTTAATTACATAAACAATATAGAGGGAGTTGGAGGAATGAAGGAATAAATAAAAAAGGTAAAAAGTAAACCTAAACACTCACTATTCGTCCCAGATTTTTTTTTTTTGTTAGGCAAGTGCATATGGTTGAATTTCTGTAAGATAAATGTATGAGGGGCTCCACTGTATTGTAATGACCTTAAAAATAAAATTCTGCTTCTAAGACTTCTGTTCTGGTTGGTTTTGAACCATACCCTAGTTTCAAGGACATGCCATCTGAGGGGTGAACTGCAGTTACTCTACCTCACTTGCAACATTGCCCCTATATACTCATTTAATTGGGATACACACAACCTACTATTTAATTATAAAGTTTTGTGTCCATACAATTCATGAACAAACTGTATTGAAGACTTTTTGATTCATCAGAAGTAAATGTCAATTCTATTCAGGCAGGGATAACAAGAAGCATAGTGTTATGCTGTTTTCCTGGCAAAAACAAAGCTCCTGTATCAGGTTGTACATAAAAGTTACAAGGAGGGAGATTCTCCTTGATTCAACTGACAATGTGTGGTTCTGCAGTCAGCAGGAAATACAAGTTTGAACTAGCTTCAACAAAACCATCTTACCCAAAATGAACACATTAGTATGCGGAAACACATATCAAAGTTATAAATTTAATACTTTAATGCTGTGCTGCAACAATTCTCAAATTAACCTTGACATTAATAAATATGGCTCAAGTGTAATATACTTTATGCTCCTGGTGATAAGTTTATGGCAGATCACTATAATACTGCTCTCACATGACTTGAATGAGCAGCAGCAGACCATAATCCTTCTGTTTAGTAATTCATTATCTGGTTTTCACCTTTGTGTATATGGAATTGAAAAGGTTAATTGTAAAAGTAAAACATGTCAATGTTCCAGCCGTTGGACTTGTTTCCTTTTCCAACTAACCAAATCAATTATATTTAAATCTATTGAGGCATTACATAACAAGAAGAAAATGAAGTACAGCCCCCAAAAACTCATAGAATGATAATAAAAAACTGGAAAGAGAAAATGCATGGGAAGAAACACACATGAATGGACTTGCCAGAAACATATATGGCAAATATGTGTGTATGTAGGGAACTGCAATTTCCAACAACAGAGTGGATCACACCATCACCAAAACCAGTCCAGCCTTGGATAATCAGTTAATTTTTTTTTTTTAATTCACTTAGTGGGGGGTGGAGTCCAATGGGTTCACTCAGCATGGCGGCCACTGATTGGCCTACTGTAGCCTGCACCGAGTGATTATGATGATAGAGGATTTGCTGGAATGAAGATTGGCAGGGGAAACCAAAGTACTTGGAGAAATCCTGCCCCAGTGCCACTTTTTTCACCACAAATCCCACTTTACCAGACCTGGGATCGAACCCGGGCTGCCACAGTGGGAAGCCAGTGACTATGGGTAATCAGTTACTGACACAAACATATTTTACACTCCAAACTGTTTGTCATAATGTTGCCAATTTATAAAACTGGTATTGCCAATGAAATCTGTTGTTACCTTAAATTTTCAAAGGTAGAGATCAAGGATGTATTCTTAATGAAATAATATCTCCTTATAGTGAGCATAAAAAACAAAAAATTCCAAACAGAGCAAACACTTTAAACAATCATTTGTATGAAACATAACAAAGCATTATTCAAAGTACAGGATTCTTCATTATTACCTCTTCTTCTGACCCTATTGCAAGGGGGACCTGTTTAGAACAAGGAACATGTAGTGTGAATCTTAAAATAAAATGGAACTGCCAAATTCTTCCCAAACATATACCTGTGAATTAGAATCTTATGATGGACCACACACATTATTAAATCCTGTTTTATGAGAAATAGGTGGATATTTGAATATGTTGGAAACAAATTATACTGCTTATTCTTGCTAATATTTCCTTCAGAAAAGTCCTGTTACACACTAAGGTTTCAAATCTGCATCAATTCATGCATTAAGTGATTATGCAAAACAGTGACTATCTGACATTACTACATTTACTTGTAACTAGGTTGATATGGGTCTTTGTTCAATGGGAATCCAAACACCTTGTTTTTATGCTCACCACAGGTTTCTCCATAGCCTGTTTGTATGAATGATATAAGAATGTATAAAGTTAGGAATGACCAAGATCTGGAATCAATTTAAGAACTTGGGAAACATTTCTGATTGTTTTAAGAATCATGTCCCATATGGCATTCCCTCAAATACACCTCACAAAATACCAGTGGATTTAGCTTTCCATTAACACATACATTAATAATGCAAGCAAGCATATTAGCTTCTTAATCCACTGCAATGACCTGCTGAAGCTGACCACTTAAATCTGCGGTAGCACAGTTTTCTTGTGGGGTTATTTCATACAAATGCAAGAATGTTCTCTGAAATAACAGGAGGTTATGTGTGTGTGGGGGGGGGCTGAGCATATGCTATCACGGCACAATGAAACATGAATGGTGTATTGTCAACAACCTGTGTAGAAAGACTGAAGTTAGTTACTGATATGTAATCAATAAAGAAAGCTGAGAGATTATGATTTTCATATTTTGTTGACAACTTGAAACATAAACACTGTGTTGTCATATGATTCAGTCTTGATGCCATAATGCAAGGGGTTATAAGACAAGACATTATCTGTAACTTGCTAATTACAACACATATTACCTATGTGATTCACATCTGACTATACTATATTAAAAGTGGCTGTACTTTATAACTGATAAATCATGCGGAATGAGGATGGCAACTACATCTCACATCTGTTTTGCCTATGGCCAAGAAGTAAATCCAACTCTTAATATAGTCAAATGTATCCATAACATAACCCTAAGAAGATGAACATAGTGAGAAGATAAATTTCTACATACTCGTATGCTTGAAACCAATACCTTCATACTTTATTTTACATTCACACCTTTTCAGTGCCTGATGTTTATGACACCAGATAATTCTTGGCATTATTTCCCTATTCTGCTGTTTGCTTCAGGAGACATTGTATTTTCTTGCTGTTTCACAGCTATTCTGTTTGTTTTGCATATTTAAGCACCACAATCTTCAAGTACAAATCATAAATGTGATGCTTGATACTTTCTGACATGTTACTCCTTTCACATTACTACCTTCTTTCCTGACATGATCTGCCATTTTCTGGCGAGGTACACTTGTGTTAGCACAGAATCTCATGCCAAAAATCAGTGAATTCCTATGTATGTTTTACATCTTGGTACTTCGGGCAACTCAGTGCTTCTGAACTACAAAAATACTGAAAGCTTAAATATATTTATTTTACACTCAAATTCATGATGAGTNTCTACAAACATACTTCTGTCTCTCATGCCTTCTCACCTGCTGCTCTCATAGCAGAATAGCATGAATTATGCCTTGAACATGCTGAAAGCTTAAATATATTTATTTTACACTCAAATTCATGATGAGTTCTACTGTTCTTAAGAGAGGGGGAAAACTTGTCTTTCAAATGTAAGACAATGATGCTGATCTTTTTTTATACTAAACCCTGACATGCAAATCAAAAGAAGTTACTGGAAAATTCTTGAAACTGAAGACCAAGAAATTAATGTTCAAATTGTTTCTCTCAATTTAGTTTAAAAAATTTGACATCCATACATGCCCAATCATTTAGCATGCAAGGGGTTTTGTTTGTTGATGGGTTAGAAACCAAAACTGCATGCTGGTTTCTTTTGTACCCATAACTCCCCCTTGGAGTTCCTCCAAATGTGTAAATCCCTTTTGGCTCAATGAGCTTAAAAGTAAAATCTTATTATATACTGCCATAAAAGAGAATTCAGAGAAACGGTTTCTGTACCTACTACAAGAAGCCAGGAACTCAGAACTGCTGTCAATATTCAAAGAAACATTCCCCTCAATAATCCTCAGGATGTAACCCTTTTACTATCATATACCATATAGAAACCACCATGTGTATGTATGTATGTGTGCAAGGCATGGGCCATAAAATTCAGCCCTCCCACTGCGACCTTCAATGATCTATTGTGCTTCCCTTTTGGATTAACCCTTTATTAATCCTACACTTTGAATGAAATGTAGGACTTTAATTTTGGGGGAATCATAAAAGTCACTTGGTTCCACGAAGAACTGACCCAGGTGACAAAATCTTAAGTAAGCTATGGCCTCACAATCACATAGGATATGTGTGGCTGATTCATCTTCTTGTAGGCACCTTTTTACAGGTTGGGTCATCTATCAGTCGCAGTTTGAAAAGGTGTCTGTCCTTTTAGGTGGCAGTGTCCAGTAAGTAACCCTACCACTCATCTTAACTGATCTCTGTTTAATTTCAACAGGTGCTTCGTTCTTCTGGCAGAGGGTCCTGATATAAATCCCTTTGCTGTTTGAATCCAATTGTGGCTTCCCGGTGTTTTTTGCGATAAAAACCACCATACTTTCTGCTTTAGATATATGGCTTTCTAATTCTGAACTGAGGATTCTGTTGGCATCTTTAAAGGCCAAAGGTTTGGGAACCACCAATATAACATATCCATGTCTATTTATTTGGAATTGACATACTTCATTGTGTATCCCACTTTGTACCGTGTTCCACATTGAAAGGCAGATTTCTTTCACATAAAGTCACATTGCAAAATACAAATAAAATTGTTTAGTTTGTGTAATTTAAAATATGAGATAAATGATTCCTTGAAGTTTATCAGCAGTCCCAGGAAAATTATAAGGCTATACAAGCAATCACATAAAATCTACCTAACAGTACGATAAACTACAACTATACAGCGGTTTTAATAAAGGCAGATGCCAGCAACACATCATGCTTTCTACAATCTGATGCAGAAAACCTCTTAAACATATGTGTACAATTTTTAAAATATTATTAATATAGATACAAATTTATGTTTTATGAGTGTAACCTTTAGTGTAAACTTTTGATACCTTTCAGTTATACATGAGAGGTAAAGCTGTCCCTGTGTTTAATTAATGAAGCACTATGCCATGAAGGTGTATGGGGGAGTGAGTATACATATCCACATATTCTTGACCTTAGCACTAGTTGGAGGTGAATGGCCAGCTTCACCCCCTGGCCACTTTACCCCTAGGGAAAGAGCCCCTGAAAAGCAGTGGATAGTAGGATGGATGGGCCTCAGAACCAGCCTGGATGCTGTGGAGAGGACAAATATCCTGCCCCTTCTGGGACTCAAACTCTGATCCCTTGGCCATCCAGCCCACACCCAGTCGCTATGGCAAATGTGTGACCCCAGCTCCCCCTTATGATAACCAAATAAAGGCCACAACACATTCAGTGACTTAATAAATTATAATTTCTATGTAAAAATAACAGATTTGTATCCGATGGTACTGAAGCATTTATGAGTGAACTACGATATAGTGGTTACATATTCCACTATTAAAACAGCTTCTACAGTTTTCTTGGAACTTAGAAGATACTCTGCTAATAATCAGAACTATAATATGTATTAGTGAATTGATATATAGTACCAGATTATGAAAATATTCACTTTGCAAAACAATCAAGTAGTATGTTGATGGAAATTCAGAAATACTATTTTACAATTTTGTAGCAATGTAAATAATGTGATAAAAAGTCAGCATTTACATCATGAATTACTTGTTCTCTTGCAGCACACTGGGGTTATATATTGCTTGGGAGAAGGCAGTCCCTGCTGTGTATCCACATACATCGCCATCTACCACAAGACTGTTTCAGAGCAGGCTGGTTGCCATTTATCTGACAATAAGCAATTCTGCCTAATGCTAATATTGCTTCTGAACATCAAGTCAGTATACATGATGTACTGTGTGAAAATGTACCATTTGCAGAGGGCAAAGAATCTTAAGAAATTTGCCCTGCAATACATTTTAATACAACTGATGTACTCGAACACTACACTCATCTCTCTTCCACATGAAATATATATAAAAAAGTACAGGCTGCAAAGCCAAAGCAGTTGTGATGCAGGAAACAAACAGTTGCTTCACAATGGTATGCAGCAATTCACCATTACCTCACCTTTGCATCACATTTTTAAATGTTCACTAAGCAAGGCAATTACACTCACTGAAATATACAAAATTCTACCAATTTACAATCTAAATATATCCCTTAATAAATCTCCATACAAAAATTTATGTTATAGCTATTGCCCATAAACACACAGATCATGGTTATGTATTCTGAACTACAGAAATTGGTACACGTTAAAAGGTATCTAGACAAACAAGCTATTATAACAGTTAAACTATTACACAGTGGTGCAGTTCACAAATATTGCAATAAACATCATTAACACAAATCGATGCTCTTCCAAAGGACAGTGATTTATCAATTTTACATGTAGGCACTGGACACATAAGTGTTTTAACAATCACAAAACATAGTGCATCATGCTCTGCTTGCTATACTTAATCAGAACACATTGTTTTGTTTGTAATTATTGTACTGCAGTGACAAGTCCATTTATTTTTGAGCTATGCAAGCACTCACATTAGTTCACCTATATTTTCAGAACATGCAATTTTAAATATTTTTCTTTGAAAAAAGAAAAATAGTGATCAAATTCCCTGATTTTGTTATTTGTCACATTCTACCATTAAAAAAATTATGCAAAATGTATTAGGCACACTCAGAATTTGCCAACCTACAACACAACTACCATATAACAATGGCTCCACCTCAACTGAAACTGAATAGGCAGGTTTACCGCACATCTTGAAGCAGTCTGTGCATTATGCATAAATGGAGCTCAGATGTTACAGATTACGAACATAAAAGTCATGTCTGCAACTACTTTCAGCACTTGTGTATCATCAATAACTTAATCAGTGAAGCCTCTAACATTACACACAACCACCATAAATATACACACTTGCCAACAACTACTAAAAAAGTTTTTTAGACCTTTCATTATGTTCAACCAAACCCAATATTATAGTAAACCACCTCATCAAATTATTGCTAGTTTGATAAAAATCTCTTAATTTTTAAAAATTTAATACAGATGGCAAAGGATAAAAGAAGTACAGGAAACAGTGATTTCATGGGTAACATAAACAAAAGTCCAAGTGCCTAGAATGTTTAAAGTTCATATATCACTTTTCAACCCAAAAGCAACTATAAAATTAAAACTATGACAGCAGGAAGATAACAAGATAAATTATCTGCAAAATGAGAGTGATTAATACGCAGTTTATAAATTAAATCAGAAATTAGAACCTACAATGTTTTGAAGGGGGCACCCGGTAGTGTAGTGGTTGAGGGGCTACGCTACAAGCCAGAAGATCGCGGGTTGAAATCCCGATGAGGTCACTGGATATTTTTCAGTTGACCTAATCCTTCCAGCCGCACTAGGCCCTGGGGTTTACTCAGCCTCTAACAGAAATGAGTATCAGGAATCAATTAAATAATTTTCCTGGGGAGTAAAGAGCGGCCGGTGTGTAAGGCTGACAACCTTACCGCCATCTTTGAGCCGACTGTCTAGATAATGTGGGACCCTCAACATCTCACAACCCTATGGGCCTCCACGGCCTGGTACAGGGATAACTTTACTTTTTACTTTACTTACTTTACAATGTTTTGAAGTTCAAATACCACTTTTCAATACAAAAATGACTATAATACCACTGAAAACTATGACAACCGGGGGGGGGAAAGAGAAATACGTGTAAAATGAAAACAAACAAAAAATACATACACAGTAATAATTTCTAAAAGAATTCCAAAATATTAAAAGTACTGACTGAATTGGAGCAATACTGATTTGGAATTCCACAGTTCACTTATGGTGGACAGAGATATGTTCGTAGGGATGAACTCTCATACATGTACACTCAGTCACTTTACATAACTGAAATTATGAAATTTTAACAGCATATTCATTCACTACATGCTATGTTAATTATGGTAATATCAAAATAATATAACTACAGTATAAAAATCAATACATCATACTATTTAGCAAAGCATTTAATTTTCCATGAAAGACCAACAAATTCAATTGCAGATGGCAAGTGTGCATATATTTACATTACAGATTCAACCAATATGACAATGTTTCAAACTGAAATTAACAAAATATTCTATTTGCTTACAGTGAAAGTCTATCTACCACATGTATGGAATTTACAACTGTAACATCTGTATAAAACATCACATTGTTGTTATGAGTACTTAGTTTTTCATGTTTAAAAACTGTTACCATTTGACAGTGAATAACATTTCACTCAGAGAACAAATGGTTGTCAAAATATCACAAATTTCAGTTTTCAAGTGAACTGAAATTCTGAAAATGTAACAATTCAAACAGTCAACACTTTCATACTTGTATATATCATTATCTGATATATCAGCTGGCTCAAAGCAAATAGGCATTTCTGCTACACTGAACAGTGACTGAAGCAGCTTAACCTCATTCATACAAATGAACCAGCTAAATACAGTACGATCTGTACCAAGCACCATTACTTTACAACTTTTATGTTTCAATATGGGCTGGTAAGTCAATAAATATTGAGTTCAGTTCTGTGATGTTACAGGAAAGATAGTAACATCACTTTTCTAGAGAGGAAGAAACAATTTAAAACATGTATACAGTAATGTATTTCATTAGGTCAATGGAAAATATTGTACTTTAGGGACTAATTCATTTATCACTTAATTCTTACAATAATCTCATTTTGAACAATTTCTGATCCAACCCCTTCTTCCATAACATCACAGAATAAGTAAACTGATACTAATATTATTCACAAGCTTACAAAACATAGAGCTAAGCACCTGTACAAATTAGTTACTTTATATCCACATGGGAGGCATACCATACAGTGTTAGAACCAGGCCAATTATGCATGATGAACTGCAAAAATGAAGTCCAATTAAGAACGGCTAAAAAGATTGTCGTAACTCATCCTGTCCTACAAGACCTACAGACGATGTGTCAGTAAAAGACAGGAACATTAAGAATTGAAAATAATGCATTTTATGGAATTGTAGGCAGTGCTAATACACTAATGAAATCATATCTTAAAGATAGGTATCAACGTGTCATTGTTAAAGATAATTTAGCACAAGAAAATGCTACCTCGAATTGGGGCAAGATTTAACATGGTGTTACGCAGGGATCAGTACTTGGTCCACTGCTTTTTCTGCTTTACATAAACGACCTACCTAAAGTGGTAAATACGTTTTCTCAACCTATTCTCTTTTGCTAATGACACTAGTGTTATTGTTAATAATACTAATTGCATAAATTTTAAAAAAGACCTTATCTTCTCATTTGATCAATTAAATAAGTGGTTTAACACCAATCTGTTAGCATTAAATTTTAATAAAACTCAATACCTACAATTTAAAATGATGAATAGTTTAACTATTCCAATAAACATCAGTTATAACAATATACGTACCGGTAATAACACAGAGACAAAATTCTTAGGTATTACTATTGATGATTCCCTGTCCTGGGAAAACCATATTTATGGTCTAAGCCTCCTATGCAATTATGACACTTAGACCCTTTGCATCACTGGAATCCTTGAGGATGATTTACTTTGCTTACTTTCACAGCATTATGATGTATGGGTTAATTTTCTGGGGGACCTTTTCTTATAGTGGAAGTATATTTAGACTGAAAAAAAGGGTAATAAGAATTATCACTAATTTCCCACCCCCCCAAAAAGAAAGACTCATGTAGAGAACTATTTAAGTATTTAGACATGTTACCATTATATTCCCAATTCATATTTTCATTATTAACTTTTGTATCAGATAATAGAGAGTTATTTAAAACTAACACAGATTGTCTATCTATCAAAAAGGTGTTTATTACATGGGCATTAAGATTTTTAATCAGCTTCCATCCTATTTGAAAGGCATCATAGACTAGAAGAAACTGTTTAAATCTTCATTAAAAAGGTACTTACTAGAAAATTCCTTTTACTCATTGCAGGAGTTTTTTTAACAATAAATAAAATGGGATATACTATTCCCTTTGGTATTTGTGATGCTATATACTTATCACAGTCATTATGAGTAATTCTATTTTGCCTCTTCTTACTTTTATTTTAAATTTTAAGTTTTATTAAACTAATTACAAAGGACCGGTAATCAATTTCCCCCCCTTGGCATTACAGCCCCAGTGGGCCTAGGCCTACCTCCATGAACTTCTCCATTCACGGTAATGTAAAATGTTTTATAGGGCTCTTGCTGGCTCTTACTTGTACTTTTAAGCTAATCGTATACATTAGTATTTAGTGACTGATTTATTTTCCAATTCACAATGTATTATGTTGAGTTGTTTTGATTTGTAATTGTATGACTGACACTTTAATATTCAAAGCAGGCGTAGTATATTCTTTGAGTATTTGGTGTCTTGTGTATCTGTGACTGGTTCTATATCAGACTGGCAACATTTGTAGCCTGTTCTTGTTTGATGGAATATTACAATAAACTGAACTGAACTAGATTTACAGGATAGAGGCATCCACTAGGAAACATAAGGACACCATTTTGCTCAGATGGTTCAAAGCAGATTCAGTAACCTCTGGTTAAAAGCAAAGTACAAACAATTTCTGAGCACACAGTGAGATATGCAGTTACAAGATTCCTTCACAGGCTTGTAGAAATGTGATGGATTAAATACAAGTACGTCTGTATGATACCAATCATGATATTCTTCACAGAAGAGGTACAGAAGGGATTAAACACAAGTTTCATCCTTGTACTGATGAAGCAGCATATTTCGTATAATGCAATAAACACAAGTATAGATGATAAGATGAAAACCACACATAATTCAGAACTATGTCTCATTTTAAATAACAAATGCCTGAGCACACATCATTAAAAATTATCTTAAACTGCTTTAGTTTCACAGAACTTTGAAACAGGTACGGCTTAATTTAAAACAAATATGAATGATCACAAAAGATTCATATGGATGCCTTTCATGACATCTTTTAGTTGGGGGGGAGGGAGAACCGAAAATACGTATCTTCCGAGTAATGAAGAAAACATGCTCCTGGAAAGACAGATGACCAAACATCCTCACCTTCTTGGTTTATACAAGAATGCATAAGTTATATAAATGCCCAATAAGAAACAAAAGGATTGTTGTAAGATTTGAGGCTTTCACGGTGGTGACTATGAAGAAAGCAGTCTTCTGGGATTTGGCGCCGTGTATATGTGGTGTTAACCGACGTTACGGAGGAACGTATCACCTCCACAGTGTCACAGTCTGTTTTTACCGGTTCTCACGGTCTCTTCGCTTGCAGATTTCTTATATTTTTTCTTCTACCCTGAAGATGGAGGCGATACGTTCCTCCGAAACGTCGGTTAACACCACATATACACGGCGCCAAATCCCAGAAGACTGCCTTCTTCAAAAGGATTGTTGTTAATATGAGATTGGGGGTCTCACAGTGATCACTAAGAGAAGTACTATCCGCTGGAATGTGGTGCCATGTAGTCTGGAACAAGTTTACCAAACAACACAGCACCACATTCTAGAAGACAGTGCTCTTCGTGGTTATGAATGGTCATTTGACTAGTATGAGGGAAGATGTCATCCTGTGGTTTATTTTAAAGTACTAGCCCAGCTTCTGGCTGAAGAAAAACAACATAAAATTGTTTAGAAGGTACATGTACAAGTAAATTTATACTAGATATAAAGCAGGTGCATTATCCACTACACTGTGATGTTCATGTGAACACATAAAATAATAAATCTGATTCCTAACCTTAGCAAGCAAAAACATTTTAAAGTGTCAATGTGGTATCAGTGAAAAATGGCTTCTTTGTAGGGTTAGGATGTTTTCTTGCACTCAGAAAAACCAAATTCTATCAACTTCACTTTCAGTTTCTTGCTACACATATCATGATAAGTTGAGCCTGACCCTAAGCACTGTGTATCCTCCATGATTCTGATCACAGCCTGGCATGTCATAGGCTCAATATGGAGAATTTTAATATGAATCAGGTCCAAACTCTTTAACAAAAAATGAAGAAATAAGGCATTAAACATTACAGCAACAAATTCACAATTTTTGTACAAAATAATTATGCTCCTCAAAGTTGTGGAATCAAGACAGATTTACCTGATATTTGTTTTTTACAGACAGCCACTGCTACAAGAAATGAAGACAACTATCTACACAAGGAGAGATTCATATATAATTAAGTACATTATTAAAAAACAGGTTCCTGAATGAACACATTTCTTTGCAAAACAATTTAATTATATCAAGTTCAATGTAAAAACACTACATTCATATTCTTATTCCGGATTTTTGTATTCTACATAAATACCAAATGGTATCGGTTATTTTGTTGTTCTTTTTGAAGTGAAGAAAACAACATATAAAACTCAACATATTTATCCGGAACTTTGTGCTACACATGCATGTTTATTTATCCTTATGACATTTAGCCTGTATTTCTCCCTCATATTTAATGCTTCTGATTCAAAGTATTTAGAACATTCTGACTTAAATTCTTTTCAATCATTTCAGCCATATGGCACCACAACTTTATGGAATCATACAGACTCACCCACTATTTCAGAATATGTTGCAATATTTATACAGATGTATTTGTTCACTGTTGCTTTTCCAAATTAAGGATCCCAAATTTTACAACAGAATTCATTTCTACTGACTGTTGGGTTATATGCCATCCATCAAACATTTCAGATACATGTGTCAGAAAACATCTCTCCTCTTTATATGCCAAATCTTATTTCATAACAGTATTTTTATTCTCAGAGTGCAGTGGGTGGGTGTCAAATGACTGAATGTGGTGCTAAATCTGCAGTCCTTGGAAACTGACAACCACTGCATAAACGTACTGAATTCCTGGTTCTTCAATTCTTTCTTTTCAGCATCTACAGACATAAATTGGTACTCTTTACTATAAATATCCCATCTGAACCCTTAATGTGAATATATGATATTTTTGGACACAGAATGCATGGGCAGTGGTGACACACCTTTGCCAAATACTATTTAATACAATATTTAAATTCCTTCAATATCCTTAGTCCAGTTTAATTCTGCAATCAAAATACTGCTCTAGAGTCCACATTTCACAAAAACCTTTCTGATATAGTATCAATTATTGATATGAAAACTACACTCATTATTACACAGACCAACACATTTTCAACAACATTCATATCCATTTTCCATATAGAGGAAAGATTATTTCCTGGTTTCCTTGATTGGATGAAAATTCACTGAAATGAAGTTAACAGTTACCAAAGGAAGATCTCTCATACACAAAAATGTGCATTAAAATACACTTGAAAAAGCAGGCACATAAAAATTCTCCGCCCCAACATCACAAGCACTCTGCACAATATAACATACTACAAAATCAGTCAGCTTAATATACATTAAACTGAAACAAAGTGGAAGATACTGTTACTTATCCCCCTCTGATAATTGTTTGACATGTTCATACTCTACCTTGGTAGTCACCTTGCTCACGGTTATCTTTCCCTTACACAGGCCTGTCCACATCTTCTCAAGATGGACTTATGGAGAATGAGCTGAGTTGTATGTTAAGTTCCAGAGATCTCCACAGTGTGAAAGTTTGTGAGCCTGGCTACTAGAGAGCAGGTTACCTTCTATATCAAACCCGGATGGGCTGCACTACAGTGTTGTTGTTAATTCTTGTTGTTGTCTGGTCATTTGAGTTCTCATCTGGTTCTATTCGCTCTGTCCTGGCTTCATCATCGTAGTATCCAGGATTAAGGATGATATTGGGAACTAGTTCAATTACTTCTTGTTCTTCTCGATGAACTGGAAAATGAAGTGTTCGTTCAACACCTGTGTTAGAATGACTGTAATATTCATGTCATATATAAAGCATAGTAACAAATGCCACCTCTCCCTAACAAGATTAAAGAGAATATCAAAACAAAAAACCTGCTTGGATCCAGTAACCAGTTTGATTTTTCAATGTTGTTGGATCACAGAAAAAAGATGAAGCCAATTTTAACTGTTCTTACTTCACTACTGAAGCTATTCTGGATGAATGACAGACCCAATGACATGAAACTAAAGTACAATCCACTGCATTCTCAACTTGAAAAGGACCTGGAAATGTCTGCATAAATGCAAGCTTTGAGTCTTTAAACAAGCCATTACACACTTCCTATACTTGATCAATACTTTTGGAAATGAAATACTACAAGCGAT
Organism: Cryptotermes secundus; assembly: GCF_002891405.2. Taxonomy (NCBI): domain Eukaryota; kingdom Metazoa; phylum Arthropoda; class Insecta; order Blattodea; family Kalotermitidae; genus Cryptotermes; species Cryptotermes secundus. Next base: position 2,261,893 of record NW_019740661.1, read on the forward strand.
AGACCAACAGATACATCCTCCTCAACATGGGTGCACTTTATACACTTTGTGGTAAAAGGTCATAAGAATGTCAGAAAATTACTATATTTTGAACTGTGCAGCCTCTCATATCTCCGTATCAGTCATGGTGTAGTTTGTGAAGCTGGGAATTCAAAGATCCTAGATGCTTCATATACTGTGCGCCCAAGTAAGAGTGCAACATCCTGTTCAATACTAAAGTGAATGTACAAAACAGGCTCTCTGTCCTTCTGTCTCAGTCTTGTGTCTATAATGAGAACTCATATGGACACTTTTCCTGAGTTTTCAACTGTGATAATGACATGCTGGAAGTAAGTTATATAAAATGTGCCCACAAAGAAAGTTTCCTTATGTATTTGTCTCCAACAAAACTGTTTAGTACATGGCATGAGCACTGAATTTTTAGAAATGTGAAGTATCAGTGATTTGCGTGGAATATATACAGGAAAAGGAACATTTCTATAATAAAACACTGTAATGAACCATTCAACAGGTTATCAACTCTAAGTTTGAAAACAAAATGAATCACTAGTTCTCACAGAGTATATTCAAAGGAAGACAATTAACTTAAATCTTTTTTCCTTACATGCCATTCAAGGGATTATAGGTAATAAGAAACTTTATAAATATGTAGATACTATAGGGTTCTGACGATGGTATAACATGCAGAGATACAGGGTTTTTGGATTTCGTCCATCATCTGGATTCTACATAACTTAGAAGAAACACAAAATTTCAGAAACTGGATCTGTTTCCTACCCAACAGAGTATGTGTTTTCCCTCATCTGAGGACAGAAACAGATCCAGTTTCTGAAATGTTGTGTTTTTTCTAAGTTACTTAGAATCCGGATGATGAACAAAATCTGAAAACCCAGTATCTCTTTATAAATAAGACCTAAAAGTTTGTGATGATGGCACATTAATCCAAATATTATGTTTCTGGATATTACCCACTGTCTTCTTTTTATTTAAAAACATGACATTTCAGAGACTGGATTCTGTCTGTCTTCAGGTAAAACCTACTAAGTTGGGCCCAATCGACAGAGCTAGTCCCCATCTCCGGACACCTGTACCAACACCAGATAAGGTATACAAGCCAAGCACAGCACAAACAATCTGCTAGAGCTAAGATAAAACACTAAAACATTGAAAACTCAACACATATGAGGCCTTGCACCAGAGAACTATCAGAATACAAGTCATCACTGGAGAGACAAATGATACAAACACAAAAAACAATAATTTCCCCACACACTCTACACTGGACAGAGTTGTAGTTTTCTGACTTCTGCTGTGATTGTCTATCAGACATGTTAACAGATTCCTTTATTTCCTGTACATGGTGTTTGGTTCAATCTCCAAGACGCTCACTTCAATCAAACACATTTTGTGGGCTTCTTCATACACATGTTGGGCTAATTTTGATTTCTCAAGCAGAGCTTGTGCCAGGTTATATTTGTTCTCCTTAATATGTATTGATTGGCTTGCATACCCTGCCTGGTATTGGTACAGGTGCCTGGAGATGGGGACTAGCTCTATTGATTGGGCCCAACTGAGTAGGTTTTATCTGAAGAAGGAGGCAGAATCCAGTCTCTAAAACGTGTTTCAAATGAAAACAGGACAATATTTTAGATAAAAACAGGGTAATGAATAATGTCCAGAAACATACTATTTGTACTGAACTTTATAAATTAAATACAATGAGGTCCTATTACAATATCAATGAACTCTATATTATGCATGAGGGGATATAACACAATTTTACAGCAAGGCTCAAAAGGTTTAGAGGTTTGGTCTGTGCTGAGACCACAGAAACAAAGGCAAGTAAGTAAGTAAGTAAGTAAATGTATCCCTGTAACAGGCCGTGGAGGCCCGTAGGGTTGTGAGATGTTGAGGTTCCCACATTATCTAGGCAATCGGCTCATACACGGCGGCAAGGTTGCCAGCCCTTTACCTCCAAGAATATTTTGGTATGAAACAAAGGCAAGACAGGTGTAAACAAATAATTTCCAGACTGCATTTCTTCCTCTGCAATAACTTTATTTATCCTGTACTCAATGCTGCCCCCTTTGCTGTACCTCTGCAGCTTGATGAAATGTGTTTAGTGACTACACCACTGCTTGAAGCATTTGCAGAAGTTCTGAACTTGGCAAAAGAAGCCTGTGACAGTTCTTGAATCACGATGATATAAAATCTCTTCCTTTCAGTATCAACTTGAGTTTTGGGGGAAAAAATGTCTGATATGATTCTAATGTTGCTATCATTTAAAATATGAGACACAACTTTTGCAGCGATCCATTGCATATTCAGATCTTGTGTCACAATGCTTTGGCATGATCCAAACAAACTTCCCACCTCATTATTCATTCACAGATGGATGTCCTAAATGTTCAACATTGTTAAGTCCATTTCTGAACACGGAAAACCAGCCAAATGTTGGACAAAAATATGGAAACACCCAAGAAAGAATAATATCACGTGTTGGATGTATAACGCGACAAGTAACTTCACGTCGTATTGGATATAGCGAATTTTATTTCACACTCGTTCGTACAATCACACAATTTACAGATTCACAACTACTGCTATCTGCAATATAACAATTACTTGGCCTGCGAAGCTAGGCTACAACTGACTGGTTGACTGACTCCCTGGCTAACTCGTAACTCACTCTTGAATAGTGTTTGCTGCTCCTTATTTAGCCCCGTTACGGACGACACATAAAACAGTTACATAATAGGCACCACTGTTGCGTAACGTCATGTTTACCGACTGCCTAGCAACAGTTGTTGCACAGACTCCCTGCCGTGTTTACAAAGGCGTTGCTGAGCAGCGCTGCCGGGAGTTGTTTATGGCTACATAGCAACTGTGGCGTCCCATGTTATGTCACCGCGGGGAAAGGGGTGTCTACCGAGCGTTGCACACTGATGGATGGAGTGGGGGTATGTGACGTCACTCGCAACATCACAGAGTTCACGCGACCCCCACGTCCCGCTACGCCATCCACGTCACACTGCTCCCTTCTAAAGGTTGTTCGTCCCGAATAGCCTAACGGTGCATCCCCGTTCCTTTGTCTTTGGAGGCTGTTCTTGCAGCATCTTTTTGTCTGTGTGGACTATAGGAGGCTCAACGATGTCACCAAGAAAGATTGTTTTCCACTACCCTGTATTGACGATACCTTGGACACGCTAGCCGGAGCGAAATGGTTTTCGACTCTTGATCTAAAGAGCGGCTATTGGCAAGTCGATGTACACCCAGACGACACAGACAAGACAGCATTTTCGACAGGTCAGGGGTTATGGCAGTTCACAGTCATGCCCTCTGGCGTCTGCAATGCTCCGGCAACCTTTGAAAGACTAATGGAGACAGTCCTACGAGGTCTCACATACGATTCATGCCTTGTGTATCTGGACGACATGATCATAATAGGCTGCACATTCCAAGAGTACATGCTTAACTTATGGAAAGTGTTTGAGAGGTTCCGGGAAGCACATCTGAAACTTAACCCGGAAATGTGTCAACTTTTGCAGAAGGAAGTCATGTACCTTGGGCATATTGTATCACATTACCATGACTAATATGGTGTAGGAAAACCTCTGGCTTGCAGAACTGCTTGCAGTCTCCTTGGAATGGATAAATAGAGGTCCTGTATGATTTGCAAGGGAATCTTATACCAGTCTTCCTGCAAAACATTGGCAAGTTCTGTTAACGATGATGGAGGTGGATAGCGCACACACAGATTGCTCTCCAAAACAGACCACAAAGGCTCAATAATATTGACATCGGGCGATTGTGGGGGCATGGCAGATGCGACACTTCATCTTCATGCTCAGAAAACCAGTCCTGGATGATGTGATCTGTGTGAACACGGGCACTGTCGTCTTGGCAAATGGCATCACCATTGGGGAACAAAGTTTGCACCATGGGATGGACTGGTCACCCAAAATGGTCACATAGTTCTTGGCAGTGACATGACCTTGCAGGGTAATGATGGGTCCAACAGAATACCACGATATGGCTGCTCATACCATGAACAAACCCCCACCATGTTTCACTCTTGGCAGCAAACAATCTGGATCGTAAGCTTGGGATGACATTCTCCAGATGTAAACTCGGCCAGAAGTCGAAAACAGTGTGAAGGTGGACTCATCCGACCAAATGACGGTCTTCCATTCCTCCACAGTCCAGGTTTTATGACTTTGGCACTACACTCTCCTCTTAGTGACATTCTGATCACTGATGAGTGGCTTTGGAATGGCAGCTCGTCCAGAAATACCTTGCTTGTGGAGCTCCCTTCATATTGTTTTGGTGCTGACAGGGTTTGTGAGCGTGACATTCAGTTCAGCAGTCACTTTTGCAGCTGTAATCTTCTCATTTTTTGTCACAATCCTATGCAATGTTCGTCTGTCTCGATCACTCAACACACATTTCCACCCACGCTGGGGTTTATCGAATGTGGTTTTTCCAGTCCTCCTGTATGTGGTCTTAATCTTGGATACTGTGCCTCACGAAACACCAAATACCTCGGCTACCTTGGTTACGGAAGCATCCACCATACGGGCTCCAACAATTTGTCCAAGTTCGAATTCTGTTAGCTCTGGCATTATGTACTAAAAACTGCACAGAACACCGTCTCAACAACAAATGAAGCTTGCAACGTATTTCAGAGCTTGTACAGGTAGTGGTATTGGGCAGATATGACAGTGTCACCTACAAACGTCACTAAAATAAACACTTCAATTCATGCATGCATTTCATGATGTGTTTCCATATTTTTGTCCATCTCCATGGCTTATGTGCAAGAGGACCTGTTCTTGGCCTCAGTTTTTTTCAAAATAAAACTGCAATGCATTAAAATTGCATATTTATTATGACAATCTTGTTAATATAGTCCCATGCATCAATTTTCTGTATTTTACTTCACAATGATTGTCTTTTAAATTAAATGGTTGCCAAATAACATGCAACATGAGTGAGTTTAACAAAATCTTAGCAGCCAACACTATCTTTCTGTTTTTTCTTTGGTGGAGGGCTGGTTGATGTTACTTTTATTTTCAAGTCAGGTCTTTATGTCTTTCCCAGTTTCCATTGTAAATTTTCCTGTTATCTCTCACTAACAAAACCTGATCTCAGGTGTAGTTATACTGACACAGGTTGTCCAGTGGGTGAAGTCAGCTCTGTCTACAAGACCCAACAAAGTAGATGCCTCCCACCCTTTCACCTGAAGTTGAAACAGATCTAGTTTCCAAAAGGCTGTGTTCTTTGGAACACCAGACGATGAAGGAAGTCCAAGAATTCAATAATCCTGAGTGTTAAGTACCATTATCAGAGCCATTTAGATTCAAATCTATGGACAGATCATCTATTTTCACAACTGTGCATTACATAACAGGCTTTACATTCACAACTCATTTCCTACACATCGTCAATAATTACGGACTACAGCCTGACTGTAACAAATCCACCCAAATTAGACATTCCACACATTACATAAAATCTCAACACACACAACGTGTTCAGTTGTAATGATACTCTGAAGCAAACGATAAATTCTTGAAGAATATATCAAAGAAGATGGACATAGGGTTTAGTCAGCAAGATAAGGTCAGAAGTAAAGTTTTGTAGTTGAAGCACTGTCAGAAGTGTTTCTTGTAGAGAGACCATGCTGCACAACAAGTCAGTATCTCACAACAGGAAATTAAGAATGAAGAAACCTTCACCTGAAGAAGATCCAGAATGAAGAACTGAGAATTCATGATGCTTATTATACCTACCAAATTCAAACATTACACAATGATTGTTTTCTGTGGTGTGGCACTGGAAGGAGTTAGAGAACAGGTAACTTGATCACTGGTGGATGCAGGCATGTGTCTCAGCACCTGATTCTACATAGGCTGAAATCAAGAAATTACAGAGACAAAACTCTGTCTCATAAACAGAGGACTCTTGTAGCAAAAATGGCATTTCTTCTAAAGAAGATTAGAAATGCAGGATAAGAAGGAAGATCGAAAGAGAAGCTATACTTGATTAGAAGCTGTATATAATAAGCAAGTTTTGAATGTTTTAAATTATTTTTTTCTATTTTTAATTTTCTTAGTGGGGAGTGGAGTCCAACTAGGTCCACTCGGCACAGCGACCACTGATTGGCCTATTCTAGCCTGCCCCGGGTGATTATGATGATGGAGAATTTGGTGGAATGAAGATTGGCAAAGGAAACTGAAATACTTGGAGAAAACCCACCCCAGTGCCACTTTGTCCACCACAAATCCCATTTGACCAGACCCGGGATCGAACCCGACCCGCCGCAGTGGGAAGCCAGCGACTAACCGCTGGAGCTACGGTGCAGCCTAAGTTTAGAATGTTACAGCTGGCTGTTTCTAAATCAGGATGATTAAGAAATGAAAAATGACTGTATTTGAAATAAAACTTCTTTTATCACTGCCAGTCTGCATGTACATCATAATTTGCTTGTCACTACAAAAAGCTGCTTCTCCACATGAACATAAATGCAATGCACTAACAAATAAGAAGAGAATGAACACGAACTGAGAGTTAACATGCTTTCAAAGTGTAACGTTTTTGAGCTGCACTGGAAGGAAGGGACTTTGCATTATGTATTAACCTTTTACAGCAAAGTGGTTATTGTACAGTGCATTTGGAAAGTCATTATGCACTTATAAAAGGTGTTGGAAGTGATGTCCAAAAGTGTTTATACAGATCTGAACCCGTTTAATTTTATTCACAAACACTTTCTTCAGATCTGCCTGTGAGATGTTTCTTATGCATGCAGTCACTGCAGTTTTTAAAACATTTAGTATGTGTGGGAGATCATGATACGCTGCAGATTTTGCTGCTCTGGTGCAGTAAGAACCAGCGAGCGAGGGGCCATAAGTTTATAGAGATGACACATTCTCCAAAAATCTCATTCAGAAGTTTCATAGAGTTGTTAGATGTGTGTGCAGTACTGCCATCTTGTTGTAACCAGCAGTAGGTGATTTCATCTTCCTCAAGTAGGCCGATGAAATCATATAGCACTGAACAGTAATGTTCACTGTTCATTTTTCCTTCAAGAGTTTCAATTGTTTTCAGGCCATTTTATGTGCCGTTGCAAGCCAATACCTTCCTCTTGTTACAACTTGTGCAATGATTTTGATGGACTGCGTAGTATAGTCAGAATGTTCAAAAACTTCTCATCCTTAAGTTTAGATGGTCTTGCACTTCATTTTGGCATCCAACACTGAGCCTGTTTCACGAAATTTCTCAATAAGTCTATGAACTGCATTGTGATAAGGCACAGGTGTTTCTGGGACTTTTTTGGCAAATTTCTCCTGCACTAAATCAGTATATCTATTGCCTTCTTAAAGGATGTGTTCAACAAGAAAACATGTTCCTCATTGAAAGAACCATAACGAGAAAAAAATTAATTAAACACTTCACTGGTATTGTACTTCAACCGCTGTTCAACAACTGAATACAGAGAAACGTCACACAAAAACAGCACACTTCAATGGCAATTTTGATACTGAGAATCAACTGCATAACCAACACACTGCAGCATACTGCAGCCTAAATGCACAGCGACTTTCTGAGAGCACTGTATATACCATCAGCTTTAATATTAAAAATATCTGCATTTTCCCCCACATAATACGTTTATGGGGTTTTTATGATTTTCAGACAAACAGCGATTACTACCCTACACAGTATTAACCAACTTATCTTTGTAATGGGGCCACAGTGTTTTCTGTGCAGTACAAACTGGATTTTAAAATATTATTTAGATTAACTTCTAGGCTCAAAGACTTAACCCACTGCTCAACATAACATAATAAGGGTGTATGGATGCACCAGAGAGATTGGGATCACAGATTATATCTCTTCCTGCTGGCCTAGAAAACATCAACACCTGAGACTACAGGCACAATGCCTGTTAGCATGGTGTCTAAAAGGGAGCTGTGTCTAAGGAACCTTACAAGTAGAGTCCAGAAACTAATGCCAAAGAATTTGAGAATAATTTCTTTGCTCAGAAATAAGACAAAACAGCACATCACCTGATGTTTCTTTACAACATAAAACACTTTACAAATGGGAAACATGGATATGAATCTGGAATTCTGAAGCAAAACACACACCTGCCTTCCTGTGGTAGTGTCAAGATATAGTATTTGTCTATGAAACAAGTACCTTATATTCAGTCCTAACAAACACACTTTTTTTCATGTTAATTTTTGTAAAGACACACTGTTACTCTGAGATTGCAGGAACTGTCTGGTTCCCAAGGACATCTGCAGCAATAGTGACAATGATTTACCATCAAGTGCAAAGCAGGATACAGAACTGATGCATTTAGACACAAATTAATACTGGCATCTGCATGATGCCCAGCCCATGAACTGAGAGGCCCCTATAATTTGCATGCTCTCTTTTGTGTAATTTGCCTTATCAATTCAAAGTCTTTGCTTCTGAACACACTGTATGCATGCCACTAACTAGTGTTTTGTTGGTCTTCCCTGCTCCTGACTAACAGCACAACTTTCTTCCCTGCTACTTTAAAGTTGGTTTAAACTTGTTTTGAGGAGAAAGATGTCATCCTTTCCTATTCATCTTCCATTCTTCATTGCAGGAACTTAATAAATGGCTGAATCACATGACTGACTACAACAGAGTTCCAGTATAAATCAGGGTCTAATGCTCCATGAAGTGGAAGTTCAGTACTGCAAATTCATCAGAATGCCACATTACAGAATTGCATTCATCACTGTATACAATCTCTGACAATTATAGCTACTTACTAGAAGGGATGTGACAATCTTTATATAACAAGTAACAAGTTCCAACAGCCAGCATAAGTAGTGTCCCCATCACTACAGCTACTGCAGCCACCCAAACACGTGTGTCAAAAGTCTGGGCTCCTTGCAGCAGATGGCGAGCCAATTCTGTTGAAAAAAAAAATCAGTTTCAGTGTAAATATATAAATACATACTTCCAACTGGGGTCCTCAGTTATATTCATTATACAGAGACCTACAAAATACTTATAGTTTTACTGTTAGTTATATTTCAACATGAAATCAGAGTAACAGACACATGTAAAAAAAAAAGGTAAAGTTATTCCTGTAACAAGCCATGAATGCCCATAGGGTTGTGAGAGGTTGAAGCTCCCACATCGTCTAGACAAATGGCTAACAGATGGCGGTTAGGTTGTCAGCCTTATGCGCTGGCCGCCCTTTACCCCCACAGGAAGAACCCTGATACACACTTCTGTTAGAGGCTGAGTCAACCCCAGGGCCATAGTGCAGCTGGAAGGATTAGATAAATTGAAAAAAGATTCAATGACCTCATTGGGAACCTGCAACCTTCTGGTTTGCAGCATAGTGCCTTACACCACTAGGTATCCCAACATAGGAGAGGTAATTCAATAAATACAAACTGTCATTTTCTCCCTGTTGAATTAAAAACAGAGCAAAAGGGTGAAAGTGTTATAAGCGTCACTGACAAGAGCACACACAGCTCACCTATCTCTTCAATGTCATGTAATGTAGTTGCCTCCAGCACAGTTTCTTCTCCTGGCCCCAGCTCATTACTGGCCCAGATTCTGAACACATATGTAGTATTGGGATCCAGTCGATATACATCTATCTGCCGCTGTAACATCAAAATTGCATTAACAGACTGCTCACAGGTTATGACACTGAAAGGCCTCAAAATCTGCAAGTCCTGAAGGCAATCTAGGAGTAAAAACATACTGTTGTTTCTGAAGTGACAGACAGTTTTCTGGCTCTTATTTTATCATTGGCATATCCTTGTTACTAAGAAAGGGCATACAACTCTAAAAGGTACAGTAAATCTAACTAAAAGCCCTACCTTTGTAACAAAATATAAAATCTTATGCATTCCTTACCAACACTTTATTTAAAAAATTATATAGACAAAGTAACGAATGATACTGTTAACATCATATTAATTACAATGAAAATGAATGAAATCAGATTTTTAACTACAGTATACAAGTTATTTGGTAAGGTATCAGCTCTGAGATGCATGAAAATGACAGGTGTAATTATAAATGGGACAATGTTATTGAAATGAAACTCAACACATGCCATTAATTTGGTCACCACTCAAGACACTGATCTCCACTTACTCTCCAAACCTCTATTCTCGCTGTAAAATCTGACAAGAGAGAGAAGTGTCTTACCTCTTGGGTAGTTCAGCATGGTGACAGATAAGATAAAACAAAGAATAACAGAAGACCAAGCTAAAGACAGATGACAACCTTATATGAGAATAGAATAAAAGTATTTTAGCAATAAATTTTCGTAAGGTTTTTACAACGTGTAAGGAATTTTGGATAGAAGGAATGTCAATTTGAATAAATCTATGGTTATGAAAATAAACTGGAGGACAGGAAATATGAAAAGATATATAATAATCATAAAATAAGGAACACAGAGTTTTAGGTATTGGAGAAGTAGAACGGTAATAAATGGAAAAGTAAAAGAAAATTACAGAAAGAAAAAATGTAGGAAAATTTTGCTAATTAGTTAGGGCTATACTTTGAAAAAGGAAATATTAAATACAGGAAAAATACTGTATGTTTATTTAAATGTTACTATATACCCATATTACTTAACTAATTAAGGACTGTGCCCTGAAGACGTATGGGGAAGTGGATGTATAGATAAACATTTTCTTGACCTCAGGACTAGTTGGATGTGGCTTGTCACCTTCATGCCCTGACTATTTTACCCCCTGTACCCATTAGATAGGAGGCTGGGTGGGCCCTGGAGCCTGTCTGAATGACATGCAGAAGAGAAAACTCCAACTAGAACTCCAACCTCTCAGTCATCCAGCCTGTAGCCGGTCACTATACTGACTGCACTATCCTGGCTTCCAATTTATAGGTAAAGGTAAAAAGGTAAAGGTATCCCTGTAACAGGCTGTGGAAGCCCATAGGGTTGTCAGAGGTCTAGGCTTCCACATTTTCTAGACAATTGGCTCACAGATGGCAGTGAGGGCGTCAGCCTTACATGCTGGATGCCCTTTACCCCAGGAATATTCCTGGTACTCATTTCTGTTAGAGGCTGAGATGACCCCAGGGCCATAGTGCAGCTGGAAGGATTAGGTGAATTGAAAAAATCCACCTCATCGGGATTTGATCCCACAACCTTCCTGCTTGTAGCATAGTGCCTCAACCAACTATGCTACCACGGGCCCCAATTTGTAAGAAGTACAGAAGGAAAAAAGTCATGAGAGACAGAATAAAAAAAAGAGAGAGCGAGAGAGAGAGATAAAATACGTGTAAGATTTGAGGCTTTCATGGCAGTGACTATGAAGAAAGCAGTGTTCTGGGATTTGGCACCATGTATATGTGGTGTTAACCGACGTTTCGGAGGAACGTATCGCCTCCATCTTCAGGGTAGAAGAAAAAATATAAGAAATCTGCAAGCGAGGAGACCGTGAGAACCGGTAAAAGCAGACTGTGTTCCTCCGAAACGTCGGTTAACACCACATATACACGGTGCCAAATCCCAGAAGACTGCTTTCTTGGAGATAAAATACCTTTGGATATAAATTAATGATAAAATATGTGGTGCAATCCAGAAGTTCCCAAATTTGAATTTTTTGTGCAAATCGTTATGAGTACAACAAAATATCGTTCGGTGTCTCCCCACACATCCTTATTGAATCAGTGTGGCAAACGGCGTCAAGTTGAGTGGTTGCGTTTATTGTTGGTCAATGTATTTCCATTGTTGTGTTTCCGTGAGTTCGCAGTTTTGTGATGGCTGACCTGAGAGACCAGCGTGTCTGTATAAAGTTTTGTTTTAAACTTGGGAAAACCACTGCAGAAACGCACCAAATGTTGAAGCAAGTTTTTGGTGACAACAGTTTAGGCCAAACACAAACTTATGACTGGTATAAGCATTTCAAAAATGGCCGAATATCAACTCATGATGATGATCATTTGGGATGGCCGTCAACTGGCGCCACACCAGAAAATGTCACGAAAGTTAGGGATCTGATTCTGCAAGATCGTAGACTGACCATCCAAGACCTCTGTAACACCTTTGGGACTAAGTTAAGGTACATGTCAACGAATTTTGTCAGACGAACTGAACATGAGGAGGATTGTGGTGAAGTTTGTGCCACGACTGCTGAAAAATGTACAGAAGCAGCATTGCTTGGAAGTCGGCAGGGAACTTCATCAACAGCTTCAAGGGGACCCAAACTATCTTTAGAAGGTTGTCACTGTTGACGAAAGTTGGGTTTATGACTACGACCCTGAATGTAAGCAGTAATCGTTGTAATGGAAGAGCCCTTCTTCACCTCAGCCAAAAAATGCTCGACAAGTCAAGAGCAAAATTAAGTCCATGTTGATCTGTTTTTTTGATATTTACGAGATTGTTCATAAGGAGTTCATCCCTCCTGGTCAGACAGTCAATAAAGAGATCTATCACGATGTTCTAAGGCATTTGAGGGAGGACATGAGGAGAAAACGTCCAGAGAAGTGGCGCACAAATGACTGGGTACTCCGCCATGACAACGCATGACCGCATTTGGCTTACATTGTGCAGGAATTTTTTGCTAAAAACAAGATGGCAGTTGTTCCCCACCCACCGTACTCGCCAGACTTAGCTCTTTGTGACTTCTTTCTCTTCCCCAAGATGAAAATCAAGCTGAAGGGGTGAAGATTTGATACAGTTCAGGAAATTCAAGCAGAACCGCAGACAGCACTAAACACCCTAACAAAGAGAGACTTCCAGGATGCATTTCAAAAGTGGCAGAAACGCTGGGATCGGTGTATGCGCTCCCAAGGGGACTACTTTGAAGGTGATGGTGCAGAATAAGATCTAGGTAAGACATAATAGTTTTTATTAATATATTTCGGGAACTTTTGGATTGCACCACGTACTATATTTTTCATAAAATTTTTGCCTCCACACAACTTATGCACCATAATTTTCATTATATTTTTGATATTTTTTTACCACCGGAAGATGCAAGTCATGATTAAATCTGGTATTACGGGTGTGGACATCAGAGTTTGTTATATAGCAATCTCTATTCTTGACAACCAGCATAAGGAAAATATATATTGCGATTGAAGTG
>NW_019740661.1:2275738-2276806 GCF_002891405.2 Cryptotermes secundus
GCCTTATTTAGTTTGGGTATCATTTGGTCAATATGGGTTTGCCATGACAATTTATGATCAATAACCAAACCTAAAAATTTTGTAACATTCACACTGGTTATTTGTTTTTTCCCACATAGTATATGTAAATCAAGAACTCTTGTGTTTTTTGTTACAAATTGTAGAAAATAAGTTTTTGTAAGATTTAGTAGTAATAAATTACTACTAAATCATTTAATTTTTCTAAAACTATATTTATATCTTTTTCAAATCTTGGGGTACCAGGATTAGTGATTATTAGACTTGTATCATCCACAAACAAGACCGGATTGGATACATCAGATATGGCATTAGGCAAATCATTGACATATAGAAGGAAAAGCAGGGGACCAAGTATGGATCCTTGAAGGACTCCAACGGTAACAGGCTCCCACTTAGAGTAGAATTTAATTGAGTTAGAAACAACTATTACTCTCTGGTATCTATCTAATAAATAGGATTTAATTACATCGTTAGCTCTTCCCTTAATTCCGTAATGTTCCAACTTTGAAAGCAAAATATCATAGTTGACACAATCACAGGCCTTGTGAAGATCACAAAAAACACCGCCCACAAATTATTTTTTATTTAAAGCAGTCAGGATATTATTAATAAGATAGTAAGCTGCATCATCTGTCAATTGTGCATGTCTAAATCCAAACTGTTCATTAGCAAGAATATTATTATTCTTGATATGTCGTTGCATCCTATTATAGATTATTTTTCAAATATCTTAGAAATTGATGTGAGCAGTGAAATAGGTCTGTAGTCAGATTTGTCACTTTTATCACCTTTTTTATATAGGGGCTTTATTTCAGAAAACTTTAATTTTAGTGGAAAATTGCCAGTTGTTAGCACTCTCTTATACAAATAAGTTAGAGGAGAAGAAATATAGGGACTGCTAACTTTTAAAATTCTAGTGCAGGCATGTCAAACTCAACTTGTACAGAGGGCCACCTCAGCCCTATAAATAATAGTTCAGGGCCGCACTTCAAAATAGAAATACACATTAGATTTTGATACAAGGAAATTTAATTCTATTTATTATTT
>NW_019740661.1:2277166-2285461 GCF_002891405.2 Cryptotermes secundus
TTACAAACCGTTAGTTGGACAAACCCTTCTGCAATTCTTAGAATCACTTTTCCTGCAGCCTGCTAATTTATGTCTGCGTGAGACTTCCTGTCTTCTGTCTTTTGGAAAATTGTCTTTACAAGAAATATTTCTACTAAAATTTTAATATTGATTTTAATATCAATTAGCTCTAAAAGTTGAGAGGCCACACTTTGTGGCTATGGGGCCGCATGTGGCCCGCGGACCGCAAGTTTGGCATGGCTGTTCTAGTGGATATCCCATCATATCCATATGAATTTTTTGTTTTCAAGGATTTTATAACATCTTCTATTTCCTTCGACGATACACATTTTAATGCAATAAGGGGAAAAGGTTGATTATGTGCCCTAGATAGATAAGATATAGGATTTTCATGGTTAGAAGGGACATTAGCTGAGCAATTACTTTGAACAGCTGATATGAAATATTTATTAAATTCCTCAGCGATAATCTGAGAATCTGAGGATAAATTACCGTTTATCCTTATAGTTCTTATGTTGGGTACATTAGGTTTTATGTTCGAAGTACTCTTTACAATATTCCACATGGTTGCAATTTTATTATTTGAACAAGTTATGATATTATTGTTATGTTCGTTTTGCAAGTTTGATAACAGAAATTAAAAGTTTACAGTATTTTTTATAAAACTTAATTAAATATAAGTGTTCCATAAAAAATCATCATTTCTAGATGTTGGTATTTTTCTATTGCGCTAAGAAATTTGTCGTCAAGTTGGCAGTTGGGCCGGTAAAGGTTTGGTTTTTAGGAGAACATCCATTTGTATTTCCTTGTCATGCCATTCAAGAATTATAGGTTTTCCATTGACTCTTTCCAACTGTGAAATTATGTGAGACACTAATTGGTTTCATAATATTTCCTTGCCTAGCCCATTTATTATTATTATTATTATTATTATTATTTTGGAGGGGGTGGGTTTCCCCATGCACTGTGACCAGTTGTTGATTTATTGTGCATCCCCCTTTAATTATTCTACCAGTCGCCATGCCCTTCCCGTACTGGTGCTTGCTATCAGCCCCGTTCTGCCAGTGAGGTCGGCCCTCTCTGGCAGTGGTCCCTGATACTTCCCCATCTACCAGAGGAATTAGAAACTTTGCCTAATTTTGCTCAGAGGTTTCCTAGAGACATGAGGATCTTTTACGTGCTGTAAATCTACAACATGGGACACACAGCTTAAAGTCCCTCCCGGAGGACTTGTTCCCTGAATTTTTCCACCCTTAAACATTCCACGACCTCTGCCGGGTTTGAACCTGCATACTTTGAGTCATGAGGTGGTAACATTACCCCTAGACTACGGAGGCCGCTAGCCCATTTAAGTGAGAGCCCTGCCTTTTATATAATAGTCTATTATTTTTCAATTCTTTTGTACTTACATGACTAAAAATTTTTGCTAGTTTACTCAGTTTGCTGTTAAAAAGTTGAATTGAATTGTTTAAGTGAGAAAGATCTGTAGTATCATATCTAAGAGGTGCACTTATTAATATTACATTGGTGTGCTTTACATTCCTGAATGCTACTCTTAAGTCATTTCTACTAATGTCATTAGATCCACTACTAATTATTAAGAAGTCATCTGCTGTTAGGTTGCCCACTTNAGGAATTAGAAACTTTGCCTAATTTTGCTCAGAGGTTTCCTAGAGACATGAGGATCTTTTACGTGCTGTAAATCTACAACATGGGACACACAGCTTAAAGTCCCTCCCGGAGGACTTGTTCCCTGAATTTTTCCACCCTTAAACATTCCACGACCTCTGCCGGGTTTGAACCTGCATACTTTGAGTCATGAGGTGGTAACATTACCCCTAGACTACGGAGGCCGCTAGCCCATTTAAGTGAGAGCCCTGCCTTTTATATAATAGTCTATTATTTTTCAATTCTTTTGTACTTACATGACTAAAAATTTTTGCTAGTTTACTCAGTTTGCTGTTAAAAAGTTGAATTGAATTGTTTAAGTGAGAAAGATCTGTAGTATCATATCTAAGAGGTGCACTTATTAATATTACATTGGTGTGCTTTACATTCCTGAATGCTACTCTTAAGTCATTTCTACTAATGTCATTAGATCCACTACTAATTATTAAGAAGTCATCTGCTGTTAGGTTGCCCACTTCTTCCATCATTATTTCACTTAATGATTCTGTGCAAGATCCAGGATTTATCACACCACACACTTCAAAACGAGCATCCAGAGAAGTTATCATCTTCGCTGCACAACCTCTCACATGGCTATCACCAATTATTAATACTTTATGCATATTACCTTTAAGATATTTTATTTTAAAGGATTCTTATTTCAGATTCTTTCACTAAGTTACGCACTTGGTCCCATTTATTAATAGTTATCAGTTCTATTTTGATGATGTTTTAAATATGTGGGTAGCTTGTTAACAGATGATGGAAGGTGTACTAGTGAAATTAAATCCAGGATTGCCATGGCAAATGCTGCATTTAGCAAGAAGAAGAAGAATCTTTTTACCAGCAAATATGACTTAAATTTGAGGAAGAAACTAGTGAAATGCTACATTTGGAGCATAGCTCTGTATGGGGCTGAAACATGTACACTTAGGGCAATAGATCAGAAACATCTGGAAAGTTTCAAAATGTGGTGTTGGAGAAGGATGGAGAAGATCAATTGGACCGATTATGTGAGAAATGAAGAAGTGTTAATTAGAGTCAGTGAGCAGAGGAATATCCTACACGAAATAAGAAAACGGAAGGCTAATTGGATTGGTCATGTTTTACGCAGAAACTGCCTTCTAAAAGAAGTTATCGAAGGAAAGATAGAGGGGCGGATAGAAGTGACAAGAAGACGAGGAAGAAGACGTAATAAGATGCTGGATGACCTTGGGGACAGAAGAGGATACTGTCATTTGAAGGAGAAAGCTCTAGATCGCATTAAGTGGAGGAATTGTTTTGGAAGAGACTGTGGACCTGTCGTCAGACAGATTACTGATGATGATGATGACGATGATGATATTTTGATGCTTACTAAAGTTAAGTTGGCCATTTATGATAATTGGTATATTGTTTACATTTTGATCCCACTATATTATGTTGAGATGAGTTAGGTTTGTGCACAATATTTCCCATGTAATGTGGAGTAGATCTGTTTCTGGACCTCCCTTGGCCCCTCCTCCTCTTGTAGTTCACAAAATGATCTGAACTTTCTTCAGTGAGGTTAGGTGATCCTTCCTCTTCTCGGAGAAAATTTTCAGTAAGGCTTCCCAATATGTTATATTTATTTTCACAGCTGGTAATTTGAGATAAACAAGTACTGGTGCACTTCATTACCTTATGTCCTCCATATCGCCTTTTAGTTGATACAGTGGTCCAGTTATCAGACGCCAGGCTTGGGAATTCCCTTTCATATTTGAAGAGAGAGTCTTGTTGCAATATTTCAACTATTTTTTTAAGTAATTTCAATTGCAAGAGGGTGTCATTTAACTGCCTTTGTTTATGGAAACAACTTATGCACTCCACAGCACCATTTATATCTGTATTTAGTGAAAGTAGCTGGGAACGATCAGACCACACACGTCTCAGCCACCATTTTGGAAGATATGCTAATATGTACAACATTTCAGCAACAGTGAACTTCAGAAATAATGATTTAACACATAGGGTCATTAATATAAAATGTGATATAAGTTGCAGGGGCAATATTGGAAGCACAACTTCCTGTCATGTTCATAGTCTGGTAGTGTGTTATGTTGTCACGTATTGCAGATGTTTCTTTTACAACATGTTTCAACCTTATGACGTCATTATCTGGTAGGTGTTTTACGTTTTATGTAGTTGCCGCATTATATTGTTTTCAATTCACTGTACTAAACCATTGTTAAAACTTGGATAAAACTCTTGCTAAATTTTGTTAAAATTTAGTTAAAGCTATATTCATTTGTGACTGATACTTTATGCTGCCAGTACTCCATAGTTTCTTGAATTGGGTGTGAACTGTGTATGGAGTCTTGTTATGGTGTTGAAAAGTTATGTTGTGTGTGAAGTTGTTGATATTCAGTATGACATAGTATCATGTAACTTTCATGGATGGTAAGATAAGCTTAAGAGCATGAATTTTAATTCCAGGATTTGTTCAATTATTTCTTACCAGTACTCCTCATACTCATAAATCTTGTCTCACTCCTAAGCAATTTTTCTTTCAGTTTCATGTTCAGAACTTTCTTTGGAATTCAATCATCAAAGAAAAGCACACATTAAACAGTTAAGAGAAGTACAGTATTTAGAACATGAAGAGTAAAGATTTGTGTAATGTTTAAAATTTGTCACGACCATGTGAATGCAGCATTGTCCTTATATGTTGTTGAGAGTTCTTCCAGCATGTTTGTGCATAGCTCAGGGACTGTCATGTCCTAACTTATATGAATTCTCAAAAATGCTGACTATGGTTCCCATAATCTTTGCATATTGTGGCACACAGACCCACTGCTAGGCAAAGGCCTCAAAACAAACGAGACAACAATCACTGTTATGCAACAGTATGACAATCACACCTTTACAACAGTAGAGTTACTGCTGGAAACAGTGTTTTCTGCGCGGTCTGTGCCAAGCAGTTATCTTGAAGACAACTGGGGCAATCCAGGCAGTTGTCAGTTCAGAGTTCAGCTCTGTACAGGAGGCTGTGAAAAGAACTCCGCGGCCTGTAGTCTGCAAGTGAACTATACCAACTGAGTGACCGCCGCATGTTGGCAAAGTTAGTGACAACTTTAGTTGATAACAGGGTGTCGCGTGGTCAGCGCAATGGATCCCCATGGCCGATAACTCAGTTTTCTAGACAGGAGCCACTATTTCCTTGAAGTAGCTCCTCGATTATCCTCACAAGGCTGAGTGGACCCTGTTCCAGACCCACTAATTCTCAGAAAATCTGGTAGCACTGGGAATTGAACCCGGGACCTCTTTAGCCAGGAACTCTGACCACTAGACCACAGACGTGGTCAACTCATGTGTGATATCTGGAGCAATTCAGTGAGACTGTTGTAGTTCCTGTGTTAAAATCCATTGCGAGGAAATGACTAGTGGAGACGGTAATAGACTGAGGAGACTAGCTCTCTGTGTGTGTGAAGTGTAGTCATGAGTCATGTGTGTATAAGTGGTCATTAAATCTATTCAACAATCCAAACCCCATCTATAGCTACACCACAATATATGTGACAATATCTTCATTCATATATTTTACAACCATTCTCATTTACCAAAATTCAAGGGAATTTGTGCCAAAGTGGTGAAGTGCCTCACGTACTACTATCTGCAAGGTGTATATTATGTTCTTCCGACCCTGAATTACTTAAAGTAAATATATATTTTTAATGAAGTGTGTATATTTATTTTAACAGCCTGTATATGGTATGGGAAGAGGGGAAGCTTTACAGGACATCAGAGCATAGTACAAGATCTTGAAACATAGAGTGCCTGAAAACCACAGAACTAGAATGTATACATATTTAACAAATATTAAAACATTTGTTAGATGGGTTATTAAAACCATGGTTAGAACACTGATCTGAGCACAAATTATGAATAAATATTGTAAAATCCTCAATTACATAACAAGAATGTAAGCACCCCCCCCCCNAAAAAAAAAATCTATGTCAATACACCAAAAATAAATTTTGATTATGTGTAACTGTGACTTTTGGGGTTCAGCTGTGGTGAATGATGAAGTTGTTCCAGGAAACTTAAGCAAAAGGAAGAACAAATTTAAAGTACTTCACATGTTACATGACCCTACTTGCACTCACCACATTAGGGCTGATATGTTCTGGCATGACAGAATGCCAATGATCAGGCTCTTTGCCTGCTTCAGCAGACTTCTGTCGATATCGTGCTGTGAAGTAGGTGATGGGATAACCACCAGTATCTATTACTTCCCACAACAAGAGGGCCAACACTGTTGAAGGACGAACTGTCACATTTACCAGAGGAGGTGGTGGCGCTAGAAAATAAACATATTCCAGCTTGTAAATGTAACATGAAGAATAGCACCATCACTGAGATACATATATGATTCAGCAGAGAACTGGGCAAATCCATGTAGAGCATCAAAGGAAGATACTAAGTTCTTAATAAAACATGTGTATTATACATATATATATGCAATTGTTTCCCTCGCATCAAAATTCAATTGAATAAAATCAGTATCTATGTTTCCATGAATAAAAGACACAGCTGAGTCACATTCCAGTTAAAAGAGTACTGCACAAGCCTACATGTGACTTGGCAGGCAGCCACACTAATCAAGACAGAGATAGCACATTGTGGTGTTGTCATCCATTTTAAATTAAGGTTTATTTGCATAATTAGTAGATATCATTATCACTATCTGAACCATCTGAATCTGATTCCATCAGGGTGATGAAAATTAGCTCCATGAGATCTACTTCTTTCACAGAATTTCCTTCCTGAAGGTTCTCAACATGCCAAACACAATTTTTCCAAACTCAAATATCGCTGTGTAAGATTTGAGGCTTTCACGACGATGACTATGAAGAAAGCAGTCTTCTGGGATTTGGCACCGTGTGCCAAATCCCAGAAGACTGCTTTCTTCAAATATCACTGTTCTGAATAACTTTATGAGGAAATCACTTGATGGCCAAGAATTTTAAAGATGTTATTTTTTTCTGCAACATACAATTTCACTTCTACCCATATAATTTCAACAGGACTATATTTGAATGATACGTGGGTAAATGTTCTACTCTGTGACCATGAATTCTTGTAATGTTGAGTTCATACTATCAACTATGTTCCTTATATTCTCACCAACTGCAATAATTCTGCAAGTATTTGTGTGGTATTTCTGCCCGAGAGCCAAGCTACAATACCAGGTTTCTGTTGCTTGTAGTTGGGGGCTTCCCCAACACAGGAGAATGACAGCTGGCATTATGCGTGGAGGTCATCTGAGAGCATTCCAAAAATCCTTCAGCTATTCAGGTAAGAGGAGAACAGGCTACTTGTGTCATTTCATACTGTATGTATTTGGACTTGTGGCATAGTTGACGGGCCAATGGCCTATATACATTACAGCTTTTCTCCGGTATTACCCCAGCAAACCTTCAAACAACTATGGGAAGCAAGCTTATGTGTTATGTACCCATTAAGCGGCCTCCATAGTCTAGAGGTAACGTTCCCACCTCATGAGTCGTGGTACGCGGGTTCAAATACCCGGCGGAGGTTGTCGAATTTTTAAGGGCGGAAAAATTCAGGGAACAAGTCCTCCAGGAGGGACTTTAAGCTGTGTGTCCCGTGTCGTAACTTTACGGCACGTAAAAGAACCTCATATCCCCAAAGGGGATCACTGAGCCAAATTCCAGGACGTTTCCCATCCAACAATAGTCTCTAAGGCCTCTGATAGATGGGGGAAGCATTATAAACACCGCTAAGCAAGTGGGTGAACTTGTTTGCTCGGCGGGACTGATGGTACACCATTTATCGGTAGGGTAAAGAGACTGGTAGAATATCATAGAGGGAAGCAGAATAGATCAAACTGGTCGCGGTGCATGGGGAAACCCACCCTCTCTAAATAACTAACTAACTAACTATGTGCCCATTAGTTATAATCTCAATCCACTGCTACTGCATTAAACATTCAGTCATGTTACTTTTTGTGCTGAAGTTCCATGAGATAGTTAAAGACTGAAACAAGTGTCTGTATATAATATCTGTGCGATAAGTCAGGAAAATAATGACAAAGTGCAGGATGTTACATTTCCAAATAAAAAAACACATTAATATAATTGTAAATATACTTAGACAGAGGGGGTTACTGCTGGAGGAGAAGGTGAAGACAGTGGTGGGATCAAATTAAAATTCCAAGTGTTCACTGAAAAGAAACTTGTTGATATCAGTGCTACATTCAAATTTCTTCTTGATAATCCCTTAAGACACCTTGCAGAGGAGACAGCAGACTGAAGTTACAGGTTGAAAGTTCTGAAATTGTGAAGTAATGTCTTTCACAGATTTTTAGTCAACACTCTGAACAAGATCATCACCCACTACAGATGGCCAGCCTAGCACTGCGCACTTCACCACACATATTTGTTCACCCATCTTTGAACATTCTACAACACTGTCTTACAGTTCCTTCATTAACTACATTTTGGCTGTAAACTGTGCATAATTCAAGATGGATTTCCACAGCACTCATGTTTTTAGAGTGAAGAAAGCGGATAACAGAGCTAATTTTGCATCTATTGCAGGACACATTGTAACTCACTCTGTAGAGACAAGAACAAATAACTAAGT
>NW_019740661.1:2285538-2288565 GCF_002891405.2 Cryptotermes secundus
TCCTACATTAGTTGCTTAAAATAAACTGAGGTTTCTTTCTGAATAGGCCTTGGACTTGTCAGAATCATTTATAAATGTCACATTCTTCACTAATGCTGAGTTTTGCCTTGTGATTCAAAATTCAGATGTTCTTGTGTAGTAAACAGAAATTTTCCTTCATTAACAATGCGTTGAACAGTCCTTAGTCCATCATCAGACACATCAGATGTGGATTTGGGTGGCGGTTACCTACTTCCTGCTTTAAATTGTCAAACATCTTAAAAAAAAACTCTGGCTTATTTGTGCAAAACTTGGGGCTTGCTTTCCTGGCCTTCTATTTTCAAAATTACAATACATCATAATTAAAACACACAAAAGACAAACTACTACAAACATCTTATTTTTATGAACAGAATTCCATATCACTAGAGGGAAGATTCAGGAGCACCTTCTTATATTGATTAATGCTTACTTGTTCCAAATAAGCACTTGACAATTCTTTGCCACTGCACATCTGTGGCAAACCACCAAATTATTTGCAAGCAAGTATTAATGCATATCAAACCGTATATTTTTTGTCTGGTCAATGTCCTCATTATATATTCCCATACAAGAACACTTAAGCTCTGTCTTACCAGATCGACAAATACAGTGTTTGTTTGATGCAACTGAAACATAAAATTGTGTGCTGCAGAAAAAAGACAATGAAACTTCAAAAGCAGGGCAAATTCTGTTATTAAGACTTTTGAAGATGATGGCACTTAGTGGTTAAAATAATTGTGAGTAACAAATTTTGAGGCATCATCTTCTCAGTTTCCTCAACAGAACAAGAAAAATTATGAAAAGATGTCTTAGAAGACTCAGTTTAATGACGTTCCAATCATGGTTACACAATATACAATACCTGAATCTTGGTGGGTAATTACAAGTTGTGAAAAAATGCAAAAGAATAGTTTGCAACATATTTTGCAATATATATTCCAAACAAATGACACAGGGTAGGACAAATCATGACCGGACTAAATAATATTTACAATAGACAACATTGTGTATATGGCTCACCAAATCTTTGTTATTCATGCAGGACTAGCAAACCGCAAAACAGACTCACTTCGAACCTCCACCTTGACTCTTGATCTAATTACTTCAGTACTCTCAGATGACCCATAATCTCCTTCCACTGTGCATGCATAGATTCCCGCATCATCCCGCTCCAAGGCTGTGAGAGTGAGGGCTCCATCAGACTCAATTCTCCTGCGATTAAATCCATCATCTCGTCCCTCCCGTACCCATATCACAGAGTGGGGGTCAGCATGTGGCAACACTGTGGATGAATCTGCGCATGGAAGGGTTAAATTACCCCCAACATCTACGGTGAATTCCTGAAGTACAGGATACTCTGTTGCATAACAGCAGCCTGGAAACAAAATCAAGAACTTGCTATAAAATGTGTAACTTTCTATTCTGGAGGCAAATGGATACTGGATAAAAGTAATAGTAATAGTATTTTAATGATGTTAATCATTATGATGAAGAGTATGCAACTGCAGCCAAATTCCTTGCCAAGGCTTATTTACGATCCTGGTATGGCTGGGTATCTAGTACGACGACGATCATCATGGTAGGTACACAAAGCGCAAAAAATGTGTGCAGTCAAAACTAGACACTTTTGTTGTTCTTTTTATAAACAAAAAGTGTATACATAAATTACCTATGCACTCAAATGGTTTTATTTTAAATATCATTGAATAATGGAGTCACAAAAATTATTTCAGACAGTAAAAATGGTTGCTATATTTTAGGATGTAGAAGAAAACAAACTACATATAGATTTCTTGCCACTTCCATGTAATTATATTCATTATCTCCTTCACAAAGCGGTATGGGTTCCAGCATTGAACTGCACCATGTTTCACACCCATTCAAAGCCAATACAGAGATGTAGGGATTTTAAAAAAATATGATTCTAAAGTATTACATTACAAAATTACAATCAGTGTAAATTGTAACAGTCATGATAGTTGTTAAAATGTTATATCAGTAGAAGTCACCCCACCACCATACTGCTTAACTGCCTATTGTCAACACTGCAACTTTTGAGGTGCACTTAATAATATATTTTTTAATGTAAGATTTAAAAGTTTGTGACAATGGTATGTACATTAACAAAAATATTATGTTTCTGGACATTATCCATCGTTCTGTTTTTATTTAAAAACAAAACCTTTCAGAAACTGGATTCTGTGTCCGTCTCCAGGTAAACTTTACTGAGTTGGGCCCAAATGATAGGGCTAAAAACAGAATCCAGTCTCTGAAACGTGTTTTAAATAATTTTCTAGATATAACAATACATCATAATGAAGATAGCTTGCAACTTGCAATATATAGGAATCCCACACAAACGGACATCATAATACCTAACAGTTTGTGTCATCCATTTGAGCACAAATTGTCAGGTATTAATTATCTAATAAAGAGACTCTACACATACCCAGTAATGGAAAAAGAGAAACAGATAGAAAAGAACACTATTAAAAACATACTACATAACAACGGATACATCACAAACAAAATCAACAGACAAACTCAGACAAAACGAAAACAAAAATCAAACACACATGATGATGAACAACACCAAAAAACAACGTGGGCCATATTTACATATAGTACAATAGAAGTAAGAAAAATTACGAAACTTTTCAAAGACACACACATAGAAATAGCATTTCGCACATGGAACACAATTGAAAATATACTTAAACATAAACCACAATTCGATAAATACAATAAAAGTGGTAGATACCAAATGAAATGTGCAGATTGCCCATTAAAATACATTGGACAGATGGGCCGAACATTTAACACCAGATATAAGAAGCATATACATGATATTAGAAATAATAATAGCAATTCCAGGTACTCAAATCACATACTAAACACGGGACATGCATATGGAACAATAACAGACGTAATGGAAGTTGTAACAACGGGGAAGAAAGGTAGACATTTGAATACACTAGAAAAATACCATATATATATATATATATA
>NW_019740661.1:2288581-2305291 GCF_002891405.2 Cryptotermes secundus
GGAATAACGTACAAACATAGTAACACGAACATCTGTATATTACAGATAACACGCGAGTTGTGCTGAAAGCAAGAGGTAGCCGCTGCAGCACATACAAGCATAGAGCAGGTATCTCTGTGATTTTTTATTTTAAATTTAAATATAAATTTTAAATATTAAAGCTAAATTGAGAATTTAAAATTATAAACCAATCAACGAGTCAATATTAATAAAGATTTTAAACATAATTGCCAAATCGACAAGGGAAGTTCTGGAATATTGGGTGCCGATTGATGACAGAGCAATGAACAATTGGAAATCTGGAGTTTAAATGTTAATATTGAGTGCAGTGTGACAGTTACATGAAGTAAAATACACCTGATGATGGCCGGTTGCAGCCGAAACATGTAGTGTGAAAGAAGGGGGACAAGAACTACAATAAAGTGTTGCATTTACAACGGAGTTTATATTATACATATAGAAATATGGTATGAGCTAATGACAGCATCAAGTAAGCCACAAAAATTAAATAAAATCTAGAAGTTTGTGACAATGGTATATAAACACAATTATTGAGTTTCTGGGCATTATCAAGTGTTCCATTTTATTTAAAAATGTTAAAGAGACTGGACTCTTGTCCCCATCCTCAGACAAAAGCCTGCATGGCCACAGGTGCAATGCCTCATGCATGTGGAGTTTTTTAATGTTTGTCCAAACTCCTGCTGATGATTTATGTTATGTTTAGTTTATATATCCTGTCTTGCGTTGGTTCTGACGTTTGGAGACAGGGACTAGGTCTATCAATTGGGCCCAACTGAGGATGCTTTTACCTGAGGGTGAAGACAGAATCTACTCTCAGATACTTTTTAAATAAAAACAAAATAATGGATAATGTTCAAAAACTCAATAAATGCATAAAAATTAAATAAATAAAAGCTAGTCTAGGTGTTGTGGAAAATGAACTTTTAATCACACCACTTCACTTATTAAGAAAACCATCTTGTATTAGGCACAGTTCTTTGAGTACAGAGCCATTTCTGAGAAAATGGCTGTCAAAATCCAAACTTGACTTGCCTGGCTGCTACTATTCAGGTAGCAGCATTATAAAATGTGTGGATTGCACTATGCAAATCATAACATGGGTATACCTCCTCAAGCTGAGACTATATGCTCCTGATGGAAGCTCTAACTCAGTGCATACCAATATCAAGCCTGATTCATGGGCAGAGAGACACTCCATGACTCTCACCGACTGCTGCAGATACTCTTAGTGTTTGTGGCCATGCTGTGTGCCTTTTATTAAAGTAAGGAAAATGAGATCAATGAAAAGTGGCAGTGATCTACAGCAATGTGACGTTTCTGAAATTTAGGAGCAAAGACTTCAACGACTAAAGCAAAAAGAAAAATAAATACAAGTATCTGTAAAACAATCACATGACATTAAATGTATTTCCTATCAAAAATTACAATGAATTAATTTTGGCAAGGGGCTCGAAATAATTTTCGGCTCATAATCTCTATAAAAACATAAAATTCTTGTCTTTTAATTCATACATTTCACTCCTATAGTAACATAAGCATTCACATCAAATCACAAATAAATATATAAATAAACTAAATCTAACTATTATATGATTTCTGATCAACTCCACGATATGTAGTACAGACTTCTTGAAACTGCATACCTGGTAAACATTTCCGTACTGCCAAAGCTTTTGTGAAATGGAATAATGATGAATTTAGCTAAACGGGTTCCTTTACTTGTATGTCTAAATTAACTAACGAATTTTACATAAGGTGGAGACACATAACCGAATGCTGATATTCTGTAATAACAAAAGTATTGGGACAACCATCACGGTTGTCGTTCTACAATAATCACTATTATACTACTGCAAGGCCATTTGAGAGCTCTCCAACCAATATAGCGTGTTTTATTATTTGTTTTACCTTCGGAAATCACTATCAGCAGGAATATATTTATAATCTTCGTTATAACCATTCTCCCATATCAATAAAGAAGAGAGAGGGAAGCTGCAAAAACCACCATGCTTGTTTATTATTTTTTCTAAGAATGACACTTCGACAATGCTACCTTCTTTTCCCAATCCTACCGATTTTCGCATCCACCCAGTTTTGTTGGTCACAATGACGGATTTATCGAGTAGGCACGCTGCTTGCATGTACTGACATCTGCAGCTAATTCTCTCAAACTATGGGCGCCAATTTCAGGAGTCAGGAATTTTCCCCACAATACGTCATCCGAAATATTTTTTTGCTTGTCACGTAATACTTACTATTTAGCCGTTACTAATGAAGTGGCTTGGTGTATTAATGTGTGTAGTCTATTCAAGAACAACTTCAACAATGTAGGACTGTGACTGCTAATTCATCTGCCACGATATATTAAAGAAATACCGGTACTATACAAGTTCAAAAACACTTTGAAAACTTACCTACTCGGTCATTTTTTTTTATAAAGTGGATGAGTTTCTCTCATGTGAGACAAATACTAATCAATTATAATCACATAATTCACGAATAATCGGTTTTGGGAATCCATACTGCCTTTTTTCCAGAAACCAAGATAATGGTCAGAGATGAACCTGAATGGGCTACTCTGGACAGATTGCAGATACCAAGAAGGTGCACCAGGAAGGGAGATCAGATGTAATGATATGTTGCAGTGTAGTCTACAGTGAAACGTTATACCAGTGCTATCACAAAATTCACCAATATTATCTCAAAGGCCGCACCATAGCTTAAGCGGTTAGTCGCTGGATTCCCACCGCTGCGGTCTAGTCAAGTGGGATTTGTGATGGACAAAGTGGCGCTGGGGCAGGTTTTCCCCGAGTACTTCGGTTTCCCCTGCCAATCCTCATTCCATCAAATTCTCCATAAGCATTATCACCAGTACAGTTACAATAGGACATATGGAAGCTGATGTGTCGAGGGGACATAATATGGATTCCACCTCACACTATAGGAACTCTTAACTATTGTAAACAATTGTAAGTATTGTAACTTTATTCTCTTATTGTAATCAGCCAATATACAGTAACTGACTTGTCCTATATCATGTAACAATGATCTATAGAGAGGAAATAAATAAATAAATAAATAATATGATTGTTATTTAAATGTGCAGAACTTCAACACTTCATGTGTTGTTGAAAGTGGGGGCACGAAGCAAGGTCATTCTTACTTCAAAACTAAGCACAATAAAACAAGCAAACAGTCCAACAACAAATCGACTTCAACTAGACAAACTATTGATCATTTACAAATATCATCACAGAAATAGAACACCAATGAAAAAAGAGCAACAAATGTCTGGAGTGTCTTATCGGGTTGAAAACACTGAAAAGGAACTTGTGCAAACTTAAAAAGTGTGGCCTGAGGGCACACCTCCATTAAAACGAAATGTACCCTTTAAGCGCCCTAACAGGAACGGACATTTAAACGCAGAGTAGCAACATGCATTTAAATAAACTCTGTCCAGCTCAAGCATACTACCATTTCAAAAGCCCAGCGTTTAAAGGTTAATCAAAATCATAGAACCATTTTCAAGAATGTCCACATTTTGTGTTTTAGGGACTGGAATATTCAAATTCAGAAGACGCTGAAGTAGGGTAGATAAACCCTTGAACACTGAATATGCATAAAACCTGTCCACCATTAAGGCACTAGCAAAACACACATTCATACATACAACCTCTGGCATATGAAAAGTCACTTTTTTATAATCAGTGAGGCGAAAACATATAAATCTGATAAAATCTTAAGATCAGCTTGTTTGACAATCACAGGACTCATATATCCTACATATATGAGAAAGTAAAAGGACAACTATATGGACATGCTTGAAAGATTCCACATGCCATATGCAAAATTAGTAAAATGGATAATCGTAAGAACAGTGTATCTACTTCCATTCACACACCAAATAGGCAGAACATAGTTACCTACTACAAGGCTGGAACCCTAATCATCACATAGTGTGTCTTACCACAAAAATTGGACATACCAAAAGGGTGCTTATATGGTTTCTGATATCCCCCATACACAAGCAAGAGTGGCTATGGAAAACTCTTTTGAAAAACCTAAGCAAAAGTTAATGTAGCTTCATATAATTTAAGTGACAATACTTACTGCATAAAAGAACACAACAACAAGAATTTCCAGACCTCAGTTAAGGATAAACATGCAGGCTGAAAGCAAGATCCTGGTAACTGAAACTGATGTTGTCATCTACCACGCCAATAACTATTCTGTCAACAAAGTTTAGCTACAATGATTCAGTAATCAAAGAAACAACATTATTTCAATGACATCATTGATTTAAATTAAGTAATCAGATGTAGTTCCTGTTAATTTAATTTCCATTTCCACTCCATTAGTTGTATTTTGTTTACTTGAAAATGAGATAATTTCTACATACCAAATGCTGGGTATGGAAGATCATTATTCGAATAGAAAAGCATACGACCTGGAAACCTGACTAGAGCCATTCATGTATGTATAATCATGGGGTAGATTGGGCCTATTATTAGTGAGTGCATGAATGGATGAAAGTTACACAAACTTGTTTTCAATAAGTTTAGTTGTTAAAAATAACTGTACAGTATCAGTTAAAATTAATTAAAAGCCATGTTGTATGAGTAGCTACTTTTATTTCAGTAAAGTGTACACAGTGTTATCCTCTGGTTCAGTTATAAGCACAATGCTGACAGTCATCCATGGAGAATATATATGTGATGATTTAATTTTTCAGTTAAATTTGATGAACTTGATTGACGAAATTATTTAAACAATTTTAAGCATTGTGTTTAAAAATGCTGTGTCTAACACAGTTTTTATGATAAATGGATGGAATTAACTTTGTTTGTATCAGCAAAGAACATAATGTCGCATATTACAACGGGAAGATTTGAAAAATTTTATATAAAATGTTATACTCTATTTCCAATTTTCTTCTTTTAATTTTGATGCGTACTGCAAAATTGGTTTCCAAGTTCTTCACATTTATTCTGCATTATAAATTTTTCTGTTTGTAACACTTGACAAATTTTAGCAGTCCCTGGTGCCATAAAACAGATGGAAGCAATATAATCATTTGGTTCTCTCCTGGAAAACCTTACATCTTTGTTAAACTCTTGAGATTTTCGAATATTTTGACTAAATGACAGAAGAATGAAAGCATGGCTATTCAAGAAATAGCTAGAGGGGTCCCTTCTTCAGTGCTAAGACCTTCCATTATAGCTGCAAAAGATCATTGCCCTTTCTACGGGCATGAACAGACAGCTGCATCATGGCTGAGATACAGAGTGCGATCTGTTTTCTGTGCGTTCGTAGTGAAATCGAATACTGTAGTTTCATTTCAGCCTATATATACATCAAGCAGATAACAAAAAAGGTATGTGCATCGAAATTTACTACATAAATTTAACACATTAATTTGCAGAATCTGAAATAAAAGTACTGGCTCATGGATGAGTTTGAGCATAACTCATATGTATATTCTTTTTGTTGTTGTTCACTTTGGTATCATTTTAATTCCTCTATTAGGGTTTTACTCAAGTCGGTCTGGTAATTACTACATTTAAAAATAAATATTTAGGACTGTGCATGCGCTTCTACTAGCGGTGTGTGCGCGCTTCCACTAGCGGAGTTTAAATGCCCAACTGTCCAAAACGGGTTATTTTGGCCACGATGACCTTACTCATCACTGGCCTGAACGGGACACTTCGGACGTTAAAGGTTAAACTTCAATATTTCATGGAGGCCATATCCCTAAATAAAATCCATGCATGATACCTTCAAGAAATTAACAGTATACATACTAGGAACCTATGTGTGTATGTGTGTAAGGGGTGGGCCATAAAACTCTGCCTTCACACTGCAATCTTCAATGATCTATTGTGCTTCCACTATGGATTAAGCCTTCATTAATAATACACTTTGAATGAAATGTAGGACTTTATTTATGGGGGCATGATAATAGTCACTTGATTCCATGACGAACTGGCCCAGGTGTACTAGGGACCTAAAGGTTAAATGTCATTTTTTTTCACAACTGGTTTTACCAGTATGATGGAGTTCACTGTTTGGTCTTCAGCAGCTTATGGATGATATTTTGTTCATATAGGTGGCATGATCCATTTGGGGCAATCACATCACTAAGTAAAAATAAAAAAAAAAGTAAAGCTATCCCTGTACCAGGCCGTGAAGGCCCATAGGGTTGTGAGACACTGAGGGTCCCACATTGTCTAGACAATAGGCTCAAAGATGGCGGTAAGGTTGTCAGCCTTATGCGCCGGCCGCGCTTTACTCCTCAGGAAAAAAAATTTAATCCATTCCTGGTACTCATTTCTGTTAGAGGCTGAGTAAACCCCAGGGCCTAGTGCGGCTGGAAGGATTAGGTCAACTGAAAAAAATCCAATGCCCTTGTCGGGACTTGAACCCGCGACCGTCCGGCTTGTAGCATAGCTTCTCAACCACTACGCTACTGCATGCTCCCATCACATCACTAAAGGCAAGATAAAAAGGTAAAGATGTCCCTGTGCTCAATTAATTAAGCACTACGCCATGAAGGTGTGTGAAGGAATAGATGTATAGATCGACATTTTCTTGGCCTTTGCATTAGATGGAGTTAAGTGGTCAGCTTCAAGCCCCTGATGCTTTACCCCTGGGGAAAGAACCCTTGGTACCCAGAGGAGGCTGGGTGGGCCCCAGAGCCGGTCTGGACAATGTGGAGAAGAGAAAATTCTTGACCCTTCCAGGACTCAAACTCCAACTCTTAAATATTGATACTTTAACTTACTGTCTTCATTCTCTATAGCAAATTTAAGCTTTGACTGCAAAATCATTAAAATCATTCAAAATATTATTCATGTGTGATATGTGTTACATAATCATATAATAAGATCATCATCTACATACATAGAAGATATGGTTATATGGTGTTTATGTAGGATACTGATAATATTGCAAAGGCCCAGTTACGTGAAATGTATGGAGAATTAGATTTGCAGATTACAGGAAACTGGTGGTTGCAAGAGAAAAATTCTTATAGAAACCCTACAGTAGTCTAATAAACAAAGACTGTACATTATCAAAAACAGGTGACATGGGGAAATGTTGGGTGACAGATTTAGATATATTGTAATACAGTCACAGATTCAATTAGCCTCTACTGGCACCTACGTGAGGAAGAATGGGTACCATTGCTAGTGGTGCCTATGAGAACTAGCCAGTAAAAAAAAAAAAAAAGTAAGTAAAGCTATCCCTGTACCAGGCCATGAAGGCCCAGAGGGTTGTGAGACGTTGAGGGTCCCACATTATCTAGACAATTGGCTCAAAGATGGCAGTAAGGTTGTCAGCCTTACATGCCAGCCGCGCTTTACTCCCCAGGAAAATTATTTAATTAATTCCCGGTACTTGTTTCTGTTAGATGCTGAGTCAGTGGCAGGTGAATATATGAGCATCACAGCTTGTCCTTGAAGTAACTTTATAAATATGGCAAATCTTCTTTGACTTTTTTTGGCAGTTGCACAAGAATTCTGGATGCATGGATATAAGATGATCAGGTATATGAGTAATCATGTACTAAACACTGGAAATACACGTACATTTACGATAAGACTGTCAAAGATAACACTCCCATATCTAGTTTGCATTGTTGTTACTGTGCTGGAAATATAATTATACAACAAAAGTTTGTTAGCTGGTACAAAAAAAAACCCTGTGGGATTGTCGATGTTCTAAAAGACAACCACGTAAATCTGTAACAATTGTATAAATTGAATGTACAGAATAGCTGCAAAGCTGTGTGGAATGTCAAGAGTTGGCTGGCCCTGAAAAGGACAGTGTGTTCCACCGTAGGTAGAATTTGCTCCTTTGTAGTTGACCAGTCTTTACAGCCATTCAGCTGGTCTGACCGGCCGGTAATGTGGTGCTGGGTGCGCCTGTAGTAACAGCTGCCTACTGCGCCGTTGCTGGAGAGTTTCGGCAATTACAATAGCTGCCTGGTTGCAGAGTGAGGTTGCTGGAGAGTTGCGGCAACTACGTTAGCTGCCTGGTCACAGGGTGAGGTTGCTGGAGAGTTGCAGTAGCTATGTTAGCTGTCTGGTAGCAGAGTGCAGTTGCTGGAGAGTTGCGGCAGCTGTCTTTGGCGCAGAGAAGAGCTGATGACTCTGATGACTGAAAAGTGTTCACTGATGATTGCGAGCTTTGGGCTCCGCTTCTATACCATGCTTGCTGGGCGGAGCTTAAACTTGCAGTTGCGATTGAGAGTGCTGGCATGTGATGCTGTACAGGTGGGCTGGACATCGAGTGCTATACAAATACAAGTGGTGGCAGCAACATGCAGCAATGTGATATTGACTAGGAGTGACTGCTGTCTGTTTGACCGGTGAAACCACGTGTTAGTATGTGGGATGTTCCCACAACCCTTACCACTATTATGCAGGGGATTCATGGTAGCACAGGCATTAATAATGTTGGCACATATTTTCTGGGGGTGCTGCCATCCTGGTACCCAAATGCCCTCAAGGGTTCTCTATAAAATGAATCCAATGGTGTGGGATCAAGAGAATGGCCGGGCATTCCACAATTGAATGATTAACAAAAAATGTTATATACAAAGTGTATGGTATGTCTACCCCTCACAACCAACAACCTTAATTTCAAAAGTTTTTAATTTGATCCTGAATAAAGAGATTTTTAAGTGATCAAGATAAACTGAACACTCCGTATAGTATCCAAGGTAATATTATTAATGAATGACTTGGAAAGAATGTGGAAGGCAACTGTCATGGTCTGCATCTAAGTTCTATCTGAACATTCACTTGAAAAGAAATGTAAAGGTAGTCATCACTGTACTTAACAAACTGAGAACTATGCTATGAGGGGACATGGGGGAGTGGAGGTATAACTCAACCATTCTTAACCATGGCACTCAATGGAGGTCAGTGGTCAGCTTTACTCCCTGGGATAGAACCTCTTGTACTCACTGGATATGATGCTGGGTGGGCCTCAGAGCCATTCTAGGCACTATTTAAAAAGAAACATTTAATCCCTGCCAACAAATGAACTCATGTTGTCCAGCTCACAGCCCAGTCACTATACTGACTGAGTTATCCTGGCTCCTGTTTACATGCATGTAGTCCTATACATCTGAACTGGGGGTGGAGGGGTCTTCTTAATTATTATGCATCTGGAAAGCAATCTTTTTAAACCTCCTAATATCAAACTTTACGAAAATCTGTTCAACAGTTCCCAAGTTGTCGCATGCATATAGATGGACAGGCGGAATTAATTTAGTAGGTGCTCCACAGGGTAGCAAACACACAAAGAACTAAACTCTCTTACTGTGAGTACAGACAAGATGCTAGGTCAGAAGTAGAGCCCCGTAATATGCAGGGTGGTCAGGCCTGCAGCCAGGACGAGCACAAGCCTAATGCTGCACCAGATAACAAGAAATCCAGCCCCCCAGTTAAAAACATATTAAGTTTCTCAAAATTTCACAACCAATAACATAAATTTCCAGAGAGCATGACAAAAACTGTAACTGGTGTCAAAATTCATAGAACAAATTTTTACATTGCTACATAATATGTTTTAGATTACTCCAAATTAATGATGATGCAAATAAAAAGATCAGTATAAATTAATTTTCACTAAAAGACAGTTTGTAAAATGTGCCATCCATAAAACTGTGATACACCAGGCAGCTGCTTGATTCACCTATGCTGTCATACTGGCACTGCCTACAGCAATCTCAGGAATGATTACGGATGAATATGCAACACTGATGGAATGATGACTAGCAGGAAAAGAAAAACTAGTTCATGAGATACTTGTAGGACTATCTTGGTTTTCTACATTGAATAACAGACGATATGTTAAAATGATTTATCATTCAAAGCATACAAATACAGTATATATTTAGATATAACACTACAATGTACTTTTAAGATATAGAGAACAATGTTTTATCAAATATATGGAAAATATATAAAATGTAACAAGGTAACATCGCATCTGGAATCTGCTTCAGATATCTTGGATCCCCATTTAGCACATAACTACATAGTTATCTTGAACAGATGGACAAGCACTGTGGGCCTTGCCATTCCCATTACCAGTGCAGCCCCTCATCTGAACTATATACTTTCACATGATAGGGCTGGTAGATGTAGTGAGAGCTACATTTTTTTGCTGCTTTTGTTAAAAATAAAAATGTCCCCCACCATACTACTAAATGTTACTGGGGACTAGAGTTCATTCTTGGAAAGAAATCTGTCATATTTCGTTATTTATTGTCCCTTTACAAATCTCTGCTACACAAGTCAATGAACTGCTGTTATAAACCACATCAGATAAACTGCAGACATGACAAATATCAAGACAAAAAAAATGGGGGTGCCGAAACATCCCATCAGCAAAATAGCAGCAACATAAAAAAAACTCATTAGCACCATATGTATTATATGACATCACAGTAATAATCATTATTATTCACACAACTCTTTAACACATGTCACTTTGTCTTTTGGCACCTCTTCATGATGCTCCCAACAGAGCACAAATCACCTTCCTGTGTGCTGCTTTATGACCACAACTGGTGCATTCTGGCACTGGAATTAGATACATCTGTTTCTATAATTTAAACTTAAACTCATTTTCTTAAGTCAAATCTATTTCTGCTTCTAGCACAGGGCACAAAGTATTCAAAATTTCAGTATTAAAGCTTTCAATAATTCTGGACAACACAGATTTCATGCCTATATTAATTTACCGAGTCCCAGTATATCCGCTTTTCAAAAGCACTCAATGAATTAATTTATACTGAACAGATTTAGTTCCTTTATGTTTATTTACAACTTTCTTCCACTGCTGGTAAACACACAGGAAACAGGAAGAGGGGTCAAACAGTAGCTGTGACATGTGTGCAAGGAATGGGCTACATATACTGTAACTATACCATGGGGCAGCAAACTTGCTGTATCTCCATATCGTCAGTAAACATTTAGCAACCCTAGACATATGACATTTCCATGATAATCACATACAAGTTTTCTCAAATCAAACCATTTCCCTCTGCCAGGCAAGTCAGGTTGTGTGCTACTGAATCATATCTTTCAAGCATTTTATATGGAATCACAGTAAATATAGCTTAATCACCAAATTCAGTCTTTGACATGTAGCTGTTCCCACTAGTTTAAAGCAAAACTCAAAGTATGCATTGTTAGTTTATGTTGGCCACTCTGATTCCTGGCACAAATGCTCAATACTTTCAACTGTGTAAACATAAAACCCTGTGATTGGGAAGTGTGTGCCATCTGGCATGTTTATCTCAGCACCATTGTAGGGCTTCTATTATCAAACCTAGCGTATGCTGCAGTAACAGTATGACACCACCATTATAGTATATAAGTACTTCATTAATAACTTCTAAATTAAAAAAATGTTTGTTCACATAGGACTAATACAAAAGTTCTTTACAGTAAGAAAGTTACAATAAATCTTGAAATTTGCAATTGCTTACAAAAAACTTGGAAGTATCTTATTCCTAAGGTACACAGGTATGGAAGAGCAAACAATTAAAAATGAAGTACATGAACAAAAAGATAAAACGGTATTCATTATGCAAGCAGTGGCACTATCCTAAGCAATATGGCTGGAATGTGAATTGTAGATATATAAGTATAAGTAACATTTGGTTGTCTACACCCATCTGTTGTGATGAAATGAATCTTATCTAATGCAGGTGGTAATCATGAAATACATATCCATCAGCTGGAATGTGAATGACATAACTACCACACCCTACACAAATGCTGTAAACTAAGCAATCTATCAACTTTTGTTTGTGATCTCAAGTAAGACCAACCTTGTGTTAAAGCAACCTCTTTAAGAACATGAAAATCAGCATGATTACAGTAATTTGCAACCAAGCCTTCAATTTGTTTCATATCTGACCACAATCAGCATTATTTTCTCAGACATGAATCATACACAACATAATTTTGCAGAAGGCTGAACTCTACTGGGGGAGGGGATTTGAACTAATGCTGAACCAGAAGTGAGACAATGCCTGAAGCCTCCATCATCAAACTGCAAGATTATCATGATATGTATTTAATTAGTTCCATTTCAGTTATTTTCTGAAAACAGATTGCATAATTGTATATTAAACCTGAAACTTCTCTGTAATGATGTGGACTACAAAAGAACACCTCAGCCCTATAGACAGCATCCTCAACTGCATGGTACAGAGGATCTATGAGGTCCAGAATAAAAAAAAAGTGACTAGAGACAGGAAAAGATATGATCCTTTGAGTCTAAACAAAGTAGTTCTCTGAAAGCAGTGAGTCCAGCAAATTCTATCAGATATGACTTGTAATCTTTAAAGCTATATTTTGACCATTCAATTAGTGATACAACAGTTACTTAAATGAAATGCTATATGTTGCAAAATCCACAGAGCACAGAAGAATGAAATAAAACCATGATCCTGTGTTCTGAACTGGAAAGATAGTCAGCAATGAACTTCATGTTCTATTATCCAGATGATTATAAAAATACACCAGATGCCTATAATAAATTCATGTCATCTGCTCTGAGAACTGTTTCAAGATTTAACACAGATAACCATGCCACCTTAACCTTCAAAATATTTTTAACATCACTATAAATGCCTTAAAATTCTGTTGGGTACCTTCTAAAATGAGCACAAATAAAAAATATCCTTCAAAATTTGCACTGTATAACCAATAGGGACCTACATGCTGGCTTGAAGTGTTATGTGACCATGTATTTTCCACATCAGTTGTGTCCAAATGGATCCATGAGTAGCAGCACTCCCACATGTGGGATATAGATATGTGATCAGTGTTAATATATGACTATTTATATTATGGGTATTATATATATAAAATATAATTGCAGAACCATAGCAAGCTAAAAAATGTGGGGGGGGGGGGCATCACTGAGAGGACCCCTGAGGACTCCAAATAATACCCCAACATTCTGTTTTAACAGAAGAGGCACAAGGACACAAACCACATCAGTTCAAGATCTCAAATATTAGACATTAATAAGATTTTAATCCAAATAATTGTAAATAACGTTTTGTATAAAAACCTATATGTATGTATTACAAACTTTGTAACAGTAGTTCCTGAACATGTTTATCTTATGCCTTCTGAAGATGGTCACCTGACAGAAACATGTAAAGGCAATAAATGTCTACAAATTGAATCACACTTGACGGTGTCAACAATTATTCTATAATTTATATTTTCTAATGATCAGGAACCTAAACAGAGAAGTCAATACTGGCATCAACCAAGTACGTTGTCTCAAATAAAAGAGCATCAATAGCTTTGACTGGAAGGATTTAAACAGCTAGCCTACAGAGCAACACACCTCAGTGCAAAGTACCTTCCAGACATGAACACATGGTACATAAAAACTCTGAAGTGGTTATTGATTCTCTTGGGTCTGTCCATAATGGATGCTAATCCACAGGGTAACATCAGTCAAGTCACATATGAAACACATTTCTCTCACAGCTGCTTTGAATACAATGCATGAGCACCAGCTGCAGACTTTTCATGTAAACCAAAGCTACAGCCAGGGACAATATCTGCCTCCATGGCTTCTACACAAAATGCAGAACCCTCAATTTGCTGTGTATTGTGGATTGATGAGGTGGTATTCACAGTTTTCAAAATCTATAGGAAAGGGCACTGAAGAATCCTCATGCTATTCAACACACTCTAATTTCAACAAAGATTTAGTATCAGTGTGTGGGCCAGAATTGTATATCACATAAACAGACCATATGTAACAGTATATCACCTTGGTGGAATCCAGTACATTGACTTCATTCAAATCATGCTTCCTCTTTTATTGGTGGTTAAACCCCTTATGTTCATGATGGCAAGCAGAGCACCCCTTATGGCTTTTCATGCTAAGTGCATAATTAATTACCATTTTTTGGATATATGGCTTGGTCATACACATCAGACTGCCTGGCTTCCACGTTCTCCTTACCTGAACCCACTTCAGTGTTTCTAATGATACAGCCATGCGAAATGTTAACGAGACATGGGAGGGAACTGAACACACAATTTATTTACTCCTTCTGCTTCAAAT
Organism: Cryptotermes secundus; assembly: GCF_002891405.2. Classification (NCBI taxonomy): domain Eukaryota; kingdom Metazoa; phylum Arthropoda; class Insecta; order Blattodea; family Kalotermitidae; genus Cryptotermes; species Cryptotermes secundus. Next base: position 2,302,727 of record NW_019740661.1, read on the forward strand.
TATTTCCCCAACCTCTGAAAGTTTGGTCATAGGACTTTTAATCACCCAGTATATTTAGAGAAATCATTACTAAGAGACAATTATCTTAACACTACCTACCTTTTCAAAATTACATTATAATGCAAACTCGTAATAAAATATATTTTGATCAAAAAAGTAAATGCTCTTTATTTCACGATATGTTGTAATTTTGTTTTCTTAGCTTTCCTGTCAGGGTTTCAATTGTTTAAGTTGTTTATTTAATGCCACTGACAGTATCAAGAACATACAAAATCAGTCACGGTTTCAGTCATATGTTACCAGCAACTTTGTCACTGAACTGAACATTACCATTGAATTAAAACAAAATGTAACATCATGTTAAATGCTGAACTGAAAATTTGCTTGCAGAATTACAAAGTAGAGTTTGAAAGAAAGCATAAGATACACACATTTTATAAAAGGCATGTGAATCAGTCTGTCAAACAAGCTGTAGTACAGAGGCAGGAAAGGACTGATTATACACATATGCATGTCAAAACGCTCTAATATGAATACAAAGTCACTCATGTGCATGTTCAAGGCTAATGTGTCCTGCATACTGAAAGCCAAGCATACCACATTCTCTAGGAAATAAGAACATTACCATATGTATGACAGAAAATGCTCCTACCGCCTTATTTACACACATCCCTAAGTTTTTAGTTGTGCTGCTTAAAAGAGGAACAATACAAATCAACACCTCAGAAGGCATGAAATATACTAATATTCGGTCTCATGTACTGCAGTACCCTAAGGGTCCCTAATACAGAACCAATTTTAAAATGCTGGATATTTTGTACCTTCTCAGGATTATCACAAATCTCCTAGAAAGTGAAACCTTGCTCATACCAATTTTCCTATTTAAAAAATGCTCAAAACTTCCTTTGTTCTATATTTTCTTATTTATTACATAAAATGTAGCAGCAAATATGAAGAAAACTGGTTTGTTCTCCATCCTATGGCATTATGTTAAGCGGGAAGAACAATGCCAATGAAACCCAGCATAATACTGGCCACTTAATGCAAAACTGAAGACAAAGGTGACCTTGCATTCACATCATGCACCATCTTACATTCAGTTAAATATGGTAACTTCCAGATTTACTATCATCAAACCTAAATTCTACAAACTGTAATACTTCCTATAGGTTACTTGCTGGACAAAATTCCACGTCTTCCTAAAATACTTGTGTCTTACATTACTGCCATTGAATTGTCACTTATGAGCCTCATCTCTGGATAATTCGCAATTCTGGGCCAGCAATGATTATGGCTTGTACATCCCAAGGAAGGTCTTGCAGTTTGGGCAGGTGTGTCTCACATTCTTGCAGGAATCCATGCAGTATGGGATGCATGAACACAAGCAGCACCTACATGGAAACAGAAATATGTTCTAGCTGTATATTGCTCAGTTCTTATTATGCTGGTCTGACCAAAGCTCATAATGAGCATCTTTGTTTATATACAAGGCTTGTCCACAAAGTAAGTTTCCCTGGGGCCGTTTACAGAAACAAAACACAATTTCATGGAAATGTTTATTGCAACAGATACAGCAAGTGTTCAGTTATTTTTCAACATAATCGCCACCGGAATTGAGACATTTGTCATACTGTGGGACCAACTTTTGAATACTTGTGTCATAGTAATCTGCCGCCTGGGATTGGAACCACTGTGTGACAACCATCTCCGCCTCTCTGTCATTCAAAAAACGCTGACGCTCACCGGACAGGAATTTCTTGAGGTGTAGGAAAAGATGGAAATCACTGGGAGCGAGGTCCGGGCTGTAGGGTGGATGATTAAACACCTCCCAGCTGAACTCCTGCAGGAGACTTGCTGTCCGTCAAGTCATGTGTGGCCTAGCGTTATCGTGCAGGAAGACAATACCGGCACTAAGCATCCTGCGCTGCTTGTTCTGAATGGCCCGTCACAATTTCTGCAGTGTTTCACAGTAACGCTCAGCATTCACCGTCTCACCTTTGGTCAGCAAGTCGACGTGGAGAACGCCCCATCTGTCCCAGAATACCGTGCACATCACTTTCCGCGCCGACAACATCTGCTTGAATTTCATCTTACAGGGAGATCCACTGTGACGCCAATGCATTGACTGCTGCTTGGTTTCTGGGGTAATGTGTGCAATCCACGTTTCATCACCTGTGATGATCCGGTCCAGAAACTCGTCTCTGTCATCATGGTACCGCTGCAGAAAGGTCAATGCTGACTCCATGCGCTTTGTTTTGTGTTCTGGTGTCAGCTGCTTCGGCACCCACCTGGTGCATAATTTCCTGAACAACAGGTGCTCCGTGACAATTTCGTGCAACAAGGTGCGGGAAATCTGTGGGACATGACTGCTAAGTTCCGCAATTGTGATGCGACGATTCTCCATTATGCATTCCCGCACAAGCTCCACCAGGTCATCTGTAATGATGGATGGCTGCCCACTGCGCTTCTCATCATGCACACTTTGTCGACCTGCTGAAAATTGTCTGCACCAGCGACGCACGATCTGCTTGCTCATGATGTTAGGTCCATAGACCCGGCACAGCT
>NW_019740661.1:2305397-2305814 GCF_002891405.2 Cryptotermes secundus
CAGCTGCAACGATGCTACTGTGGGAACGCGGGAAATTCCGTTTGTGCATGCGCCATGCTACGTCATTGCTCTATCACGTACGCGCAGTCGCTTCACACAATATAAGGTTCGCTAGCTGTGGGATGAGTGGGAAACTTACTTTGTGGACATGCTACGTACTTATTATGACAGTTTCTCAAATAACCTGTTCTCTAAATAACACATGAACGATAATTTTAAGACAAAAAATAAAGAGTTTATGTGAATTTACTTAAGTATTCAAGTAAGCAGCCTCCGTAGTCTAGAGGTAACGTTCCCACCTCATGACTCGTAGCACGTGTGTTCAAATACCCGGTGGAGGTCATCGAATTTTTCAGGGCGGAAAAATTCAGGGAACAAGTCCTCCGGGAGAGACTTTAAGCCGTGGGTCCCGTGTGG
>NW_019740661.1:2305850-2306759 GCF_002891405.2 Cryptotermes secundus
AGTACAGCTAGAAACCGCTCGCCAGAACCACAGGAACTTTGCTGCAAGACAGGCATATGTAACGATGACTTGGCACAGATAAAGTCGTGTCTTATTTATACTCTGTTCTACTGACAACAGGCCAGCGAAAAATCTAACAATCTACAGCAAAACCATCAATTATTATGGGCGTTATAACATAGGTGTGCAGCTGAACGAAACATACACGTCGAACCCCCCCAGACGATTTAAATCCCTGACGAAACATACACGACGAACCACGGCAACGGGTTAAAGTATACATACTGAATACAGTGCCTTAAAATTCTGTTATAGCTTTGTATTTTCCAGGAACTGTTTTTTTTTTGCCATTCAGAGAGATTTGTACCTTTTTCTAACATAAAACTTGCTTCTTACTAAAATTCTCACCAGCTAACCCTGGCTCGCCTTGAAATCTTGGATGTCGTTGGATGTTGTTTGCTCACAGTTACGGCCTTTGTCCTGTACATTGCTCTTGCTCCTCACATTTTTCCAAATCTTTTATTCTATTTTCGCATATTTCATTTGCCTGCCATGAAAAGCCATCTAGCTACCACGGCTCTGCAGCATCACTTCTTTCACCTATCTGCAGTCTCTTATACAATCCTCACACATACTGTAGTGTCTACTAATGTGACTCTCAATCTATTTTGCTCCCTGGAATATTTCCAGTTTTTCACAGACTGCGGAACATCATAAATGCATGCCTTTAATACTCATGTTTAGTACATCACATGCACAAATTAACATCTACCCACACACTATGGTCACCAATTAGAAGTGCAACTGTGTGTGTGTATATGAAAGATGGAATCTGGAATGAGTAATGTTGCCAACCTCTTAATGGACAAGCCATGCACTGCCTCCACTCTTCTAATGAATAAGGCACAC
>NW_019740661.1:2310225-2334980 GCF_002891405.2 Cryptotermes secundus
ATATATATATATATATATATAGAGAGAGAGAGAGAGAGAGAGAGAGAAGAGGCATTTGAGAAAATACAGTGTATCTTTATGGAATGTTCTCAAAGACAAATACAACCTTGCAGGGTGTTTCATTCCCCACTAAAGCCTTGTGAAGTACCGGATCATTTGTTAATAAAGTCTTACAGAAGGACATCCCAGACATGCTATGTCTGCCTGCAGCAACAAAAACATGGCAGCATATAAATTTGTGGGGCAGAAGCAACATACATGCCACTGAATTCAAACACTGACACTGTGTAAACGTGTACAACTTCTGTTATGCCAAATGAAAAGTAACAATTACAGTAACTGTACAAATTATATTGCTTTTTAATATTAATAATACTAACTGATGGAATGCTGTACCTATGCATATGGGAGACAGAATATATTTAAAAAAACATCTGCATGTGTTCTGACATATCCACAAAACATCTGTAAAATCTTTTCACATTATGTTTGTACAAGGAACATCCCACACTTGGTAGAAGGTTCTGACATGCTGTAGCCATCTCCTACTCAACTGCAGCATTTCTAGCTACATTGACAACCAAACTGTTGACCATATTCTTTCTTTCTTTCAGTTGATTAATATGATGGCAATTTATTTTTATGAGAATATAATATTTATTTATGTATTTATATGGATGTTTTGCATTCTGTAGTGATCATGAACAATCTCTGACATAGGTCAGACCCAAAAATCCATTAACAGTAAAAGCAGATGGAAGTTTAATGCTCCAAACAGATTCCTGTGGATAGATGTATTACCCGTTTTATTCTGTACAAACTTTCTTTTATAGAAGTTACATTAAAAACAAATTGCTATACTTTTATGCCACACTTGTGTCTGTAGCAAACTATACCTACATCATTTGAACTTACCCCAGCAAGAACATAATAATACAAGCAATATGAGCACAGGACTGACTTTGAGACTCTGTTGTTGTTCTGATATTACTGTGGCAAGCTGGGCAACGCATGTTGGATGGCTTTGGACCCACAGGCATGATACCTGAAACAATCACTGAAGTATGAGAGCATGAAATAAATGGTGGAACATTTTAAAGCAGTAGTTACTATAGGATTCCGACAATGGTGTATAACACACAGAGATATTGGGTTTTTGCACTTTATCCATCGTCCTGGTTTTAAGATAACTAAGAAAAACATGACATTTCAGAAACTGGATCTGTTTCCATCCTCAGGTGAGGGAAAACACCTATTCTGTTGGGTCACTTAGAAAGAGCTAGCCTCAATCACTGGACGAATGAATGATTGAGGCTAGCTCTTTCTAAGGGATCCAACAGAATAGGTGTTTTCCCTCACCTGAGGATGGAAACAGATTCAGTTTCTGAAATGTCGTGTTTTTCTTAGATATCTTAAAACCAGGACGATGGATGAAGTCCGGAACCCCAATATCTCCGTATTTTAAAGCAGAATCACTAATAAAATTCTTATGAAATTTTATATTGAGAACTAGCATTGTAATATAAGCCTAATGAAGATCTAAATATTTGTGTCCTTTTCTCCAATTAAACAGTTACTAATATATACAATTTATATAATATAGTAATACAATTTAATGTGATGTTTTATGTCATACACTTACTTTCTTTGTACAAAGTGGGGCGCTGAAACTTCCTTTTTTTGAAGGCGAATAAAAGAAAAATTATTGCTGATAGACAAAATTTATGTTTAGCTACTGAAAGAACATACTTTAAAGTTTTAAACAAAATATCTTGAAGGTGGTGGCCACTGTTCTCTATGCACTGATGCAACCGTTTTCTGAAGTTCCCCTGTGCATGTTCCAACATGTGCACTGGAATTTGGTCTACTTCCTGCCGAATAACATTCTTCAGCTGAAGCAGGTTTGTAGGGTAATGTTTAAAACCTTATGCCTTGAGGTATCCCCATAAAAAAAATCACAGGGTGTTAGATCAGGTGAGTGCGCTGCCCACGGGATGTCACCTCGAAGCGAGATGAGCCGTCCGTGGAACTTTACCCTCAACACTGTCATCGAAGCTCAGGCTGTGTGGGCCATGGCACCATCCTGTTGGAACCAGACATGTCCTAGATGCACTTCTTCAAGAGCTGGTTCGAAAAAGTTTTTAATCATGTCCACATACCGCTGTGAATTGACAGTAACTGCATGACTGTCTTCTTCAAAAAAATAAGGGCCAATAACTCCAACTCTCGACAACGCACACCATACTGTCACCTTATCACTGTGAAGTGGCCTCTCATGGAGTTCTCTGGAATTTTTACCACTCCAATAGCACATATTCTGCTTGTTGACATATCAGGATAGGTGAAAATGTGCCTCATTACTAAAGAAAACAAGTGCGTCAGGGGATAAAGTTTCCAATAACGTTTCGCCCGCCATTATTCGGTTCTCGAAATCATGTGGTGACAATTCTTGCACAACAACCATCTTATAGGAATGGAAATGAAGATGTTCGTGAAGAATTCGGCACACTGAACGATTGCATATGTCTAGGGTGACTGCATGTTTGCGAGCGGAGCGTCAAAATTGACTGTCGAACTGCCTCCACATTTTCTGGCGTCGTAACGGACCGTTGTTGTCCTGATGATTTTTTCACCACACTCCTGGTTGTCCTAAAGTTCTCTACCCACAAAACAATCGATTTCCGGTCAAGAACCAGACCTCTGGGCTTAATTCTGAAATGAGTATGGAACGAACGCTGCACTGCAACGTAGGAATGGTTGTTCAAAAAATAGGCTTCCGACAGCTAACCCACGCTGCTCACTCGTCCACCTCATGGTTCCTACTGAGGGGTATTAGACAGAAACTTCCGCGACTGCTGCGTTCGCCAAGCCTATCCCTACTTTTCTGCGACCTCCCCTCCCTTCACAAAAAGGAAGTTTCTGCGCCCCACCCTGTATGAACAACCATTTGTGGGAATGTCTGATGAAATGACTGTCTGAAATATAGCCTTTATCCACTGGGTTACTGAGCAATCAAATGTCATAAAACAAAAATCTTGAAGACTGTTTTATTTAGATTATTAAAAATATGTTACCATAAGTCATATTAACTTTACTTTAGTGTTAAATTATATAGGTCCATACATCCTATCACACCAGCCTACTGAAGTGTACAATTCATGTCTCTGAATTCAATAAACAGTTCACACCAAACTCTAATTACACAGCACATTACCCTTGTCTTCTCAGATTCTGGTCTTTCCTAGTTTCATATGACTTCAAGCGACTCCAATACAGTACACCCACTGTTATGGAACAACCTTTACCTTATGTTATATATTGATGTTTACTTGGAAGATATAAGGACATTCAGTAATAAGTATTGATTGTATATTACAAATCATTTGTTACATACATATTTATTGAACACACTGTATATGAGTGAAGTTAAAACCCACAGGATATGAGATGCTGACTAAGAGAATGTTATGAGCAAAGTCAGGAAGTTTAGACCACACTGATTTCCTGTACAATAGGCTTAACGATGGATGTAGTGGTCACAGAAAAGTCCAACTAATATGAAATTAGAGAACAAAGATCATCAGGGCAATTTTTGAGATGAATCATATATCCTGTGACGAACAAATAGTGTCGGGCAATCATTTGTCGGTTTCGAAGTGAGAAAATGATAAGGAGGATGACGATCCAATTGTAACTTTTGTTACAAGAGACACTGGGAAAACAATTGTTATTTTAAGGTTAGTTAGAGAGGAAGTGTGGATCATTCTGTTAAGAGACAAAAGTGTTTCAAGCTAGAACATAGGTCCAGCCTCCAGGGGGAGCAGGCAACCTTAGGTGGCAGAGCTGAGTGCCGACCTCTACAGTCTATGAGTGTCGAGATGTACTTCACACATTTTGCTGTATTCTGTAAGCAGAAATCTGTTTGTCACAGCCAGGCTTGATAACCTCTATAGAGAGGAGAGGTGATTGCAACTAGACAAGATTAAGTTATTTTTTGTTGATTTTAATAAACGTCACTTTCTTTTTTGGTTAGAAAAGAGGTATCTTGTTGACTCGGGAAGGGACAATTCTATAGGAACATATTCTTGAACAGCTACCCTATACCGTACCCCTCCTGGCATCATAATACCACCTCATTATGGAACGGGGCGTATTTTTTTAGGTGTCTTTTTTATATCAAAATTTCTTAATAAAAACTCCTTTTTTTCTGTAGACTTCCATGTCATAAATGGAGATGCAGTGTGGAAAATATTTTCAGTTCATACCTGATGGCCCCTTTCCGGGCTGTGGACTAGAATGGCTTGCATATTTGCATTAAAACTGTCACAATTAAAGAGACTGGCCCAATGTTCACCATTTTGTACAGAATTTCTGTCAATAAATGGAATCAAGTGTTGTATACTGGTGTTTAAAGGGAAGAATAGGCTTTTATGTTATCAATACCTGTGGTCATTTGAAGGAAATCAAAGAAGTACTGTGTGGTTTTCTGTGAAGCTGCATTTACACACCTGCAGCCTTAGCATTTCAAGCAGGTACTTCTATGGCAGACTTGATAAACAGTTAAACTAGGGCAACAGATTACACAATCTAAAATAAGACTGGAATAGCAACCATTCTAAGTCACTGACTCACAAACATAGACACCAATGGCAAATAACACATTCTTGTACATCACCAAAGCAAGCACAAATGTGTGTAATCTTAAAAATAGTTTTGACCTAATATGTTGTTTTCATTCTTGCATTAAAAAAAATTAACATCTGTTCCAAATTGATGGTTTCTATTGTAAATGTTATGGTTATGTTTTACATTTCCATATGAGAAAAATTCCAAAACCCAAATATACACAGTGCAGGAGTACATCAAACATTATGGCAAATTCTGTTTTTACAGTTGTTTTCTTTGTATGTCAGTTCTTCATTAATTACTAACCAACTTTTACTCAATAACTATGATATCCAATTTACAGTTTCAGAACATTTTAATAAGGTGTGCTTAGCAATGCCCCCTCCTTGAAATAAGAGGCATCTACTGTACACAAGCAATGGAAATGCCTGTGCCTTTACCTGCAGTGGGGGAAGATATGTATTGTACATGATCAGATGTATTCTAAACTAAAATTCACTGCTCATTTCTCACAGCAGTTTCACACAGACTAGCTGCCACACCTTCCAGACTGTCATACTGAGATTACATTCTTATGTGTTACATTTCAAAACACCGTCTAATAATATCTGAATACTCTACATAATACGTAAATGATGACTCTATTTATAACTGCATGCCTTGCACAATTATCAAATACTACAGTTTCAGTTGCAAACTTTTTTTTATTGCTAGTGGGGTGGGACTAAGTCCCTTGTACTGCAGCCACTTCTGGCCTATTGTACCAGCCCCAGATGATAGGTGAGGGTGATTGTGGAGCAACTGGTGGAAATGAGAATTGGCAGGGGAAACCGAAGTACTCGGAGAAAACCTGTCCCAGCGCCACTTTGTCCACCACAAATCCCACTTGACTAGACCCGGGATCGAACCCGGGCCGCTGCAGTGGGAAGCCAGCGGCTAACTGCTTGAGCTATGGCGTGGCCATCAGTTGCAAACTTAGTACTGGCACTAGCAATATGACCTGCAGATACTAATTCCTCTGTGAATTAACTGACAGGTTCCAGTCACCAACATAATCATGGCGGGAGTACGAAATCATGTTGTATTACTAACAGCAAGAAAAGTAAAGAAAATGAAATGTAGTGCAGGTGTGTGATGAAGAACCTAAGACAAAGAACTTGTAAAAGCAACCACATGGGCTGCCAAATACTGTAAAGCACAGGACAGAATACAAACTACATCAATGGAAAGCAAGAATCATCCAAAGGAAAAATGACTATTCTGAGGGAAATAAGTACAGCAACTGGGGCACAAAGCTGACAAACCAATTTCATCTCCTGGCAAGGTTAAGAAGGCACAGACCCACATCTCTGCTCTCCCATTTGTCTTCAATGTGTGGTGAATACTTAAAACACCCATGACACAGCAGATAAAATTTTCTTGTGAATATATTTTAAGCATCCTGTAGATAATTATGATATTTAAATAACACACATACTATATGAAACAGTCTCCTATGTAAAACATTTCTGTAAGCACAACAGACCACTGTAGGTTGCGGTGCAAGGGCCAAGAGGGCCCACCCCTTACACATTCATTCATTCAAACCTACCATGTTTTTTCTAATTCACTCTCAACAGCTTGAAGATATATAATAGTAACTACATACAGTAGTTTTAACCAACGCAATTTCTAGAGATTTTATGGATGATAATTCATGACCTTTGATATGGGTAGTTTCAGATTACAATTCCATCTAGAAGTGCATTAGGAAGGCATGACCAGCCAATCAGCACTACTTATTTCACCCTCCCAACCTTTCTCTCACGAGAAATTTGACACTCCTGCTAAATTACCATTTGCTAAGAAGTAATTTTGCCAGTCATAGTAGCCGAGCAGTCTAAGGCGTGCACTGTCTTCGCTCACTCGGAAGCCGGGATCGTGGGTTCAAATGCCACTCAGGGCATGGATGTTTGTGTGCGTTTTTCTGTGTTTCTGTACAGGTAGGGGCCCTGTGACGAGCTGATCACCTGCCCAAGGAGTCCTACCGTATGTCTAAGATCTAGAAAAACCGAAGTGAATGGAGAAGTTCATGGAGGTAGGACTAGGCCCACTGGGGCTGTAGAGCCAAGAAAAAAAAGAGAGGAAAAAAAAAAAGCAATTTTAAAAGACTTTTCAAATCTTCCATATTATGCTGTATTTATACAACAAAAACTTACGGTGTCTCAAACATGACAATAGATCCTAAATAAAGTGAATAAAAAATTCAAAAATTTTATAACCACCATCAATAACTTGCAAAGCAGATTTTAACATTATCATCTCCATGCTTTCAGGAATCAAATGTCAATCAATTTGTGCCCAAAGACCGATAACAGTGCAAAATATTGACATGACACCTGAAGGCAGGAATACTGAAGCCCGAGATGATGTCCACTGCTAGGCAATGGCTTGATAAATACATTCCTGCAGCAATGGATATGCACACAATAGAGAAAATGTTGAAAATGGTGTTTCCTATGTGCTCTGTGCCAGAGTTCTATAGTGAGGACCAGCTGAGAGTCAGGATTTGGTACACACATTCAGTGGTTGGCAATGAGCATGTGAGTAACCTCCATTGTTAGAAGCCACTACAAAGCAAGAACTAGTGAATGCATAACAGACCAAGAAGTCTTCATGCATCCTGTAGTGACATGTAGTTTGTGCAGACTTGTGACATTTGTAATTATGCTCAATAAATCCAGTTATCAATCCAAATCATGTCCCTACTCATGAACACATGACAATATCTTGAAACAAATATAAAGTGATAGAAAACAGTGGTAACTGACAAGAGACATACATTGGGCAATGTTTTTCAGCAGGGTAATAGCAAGAACCATTACCCCCTCTCATCCTCTCTTACAGGGGCAAAGTCCACACTTGGATATATTACCTTTCTCTGTTCCTCAACTTCCTCGCAGTTCCAAATCCACTCGTCTACCCCCCTTTTCTAAATATTTTTGCAGTAACTAACAATAAATAAGAACTGCTGTAGGTAATGTGAAAAAAAAGGGTTGAAAGAACTGATAAGTCTGGATAGATTTGTTGGGCCAACTGTAACACATTTGCAACCTACAAACCGGTAACCTGAGTTACATTCAGAGAAACACATAATTTAAAGGCAGAAGAATTACGTACTTGTCTTGCGCAGTGTGAAACTAGAGAGAGAGAGACAGAGAGAGAGAGAGGTATGTTCTATGACATACAGGGTGTTTCACGACTTTAGGGCATAACTGCACGAGGTGATTTCCTAGGTCTTTGTGATCAAAAAAGTTTATATAAACATGTGTCCGATTCTGGACGGTTACGGAGTTATGACCGTTTCTTCATTCCCGTACATGCCTTTGTGTGAACCGCGTCTGTAAGCTGGCGGGTCGCTATTTTTGGCCAGCTACAGAGAGGGAGTTCTCGTTATCTCGACACTTGAGAGCTACATAAGGCATGGTGGGTTGGTATGTCCGGCGTGGTTCACAACCGAGCGGCAGCCTGTGTTGCGGTCGGCGGTGGCATTTTTGAAAATCAGCTTTAAGCACCAATAAATTCAAATTAAAGGTAATTTCACGAAGTTAACTTTACATTCATACTTTATATGTATCATGTATTATGCTGGTTTATTATTTTGTTCCGTTTATTGTCAGTAATCGTTACCTTCTATTCTGAGTTTAAAATGGTCATAACTCCGTAACTGTCCAAAATCAGACACATGTTTATATGAACTTTTTTGATCACAAAGACATAGGGAATCACCTCCTGCAGTTATGCCCTAAAGTCGTGAAACACCCTGTATATCACCAAATTGTTAAATAATTAAAAATAAATAAAAACAGAAATAAACAAATAATGTTCAGCTCATATGAGAGACCAGTATAAAGCATAACAATAAGGGGGTTCAAAATGGGGCATGAGTAGACTTCAGAATGGAAAATCCTCACCTAGTGAGGAATGACAGATGAAATGCCTAAATAATTTTACAACATTAAAATGGTTTTCAAAATTATGCATGTCAATACAAAAAGCACTCATCATAAGAATTATCCCGTTTTCTTTTTTGAATTCTGCCACTATTTTACAAAATTTAATCCATCTTTTGGTGCAGTTTCCATCATAATATGCAACTGAAATTGAAAACAATCTTGAGAAGATACCAATATTAGTTTACTTTCTTTCAAACTGTGGTCCTGTTTTCTTGGAGAAATAATTGCCTCTACATTATAATTTAAAATCAGCTCTCTGGCAGCAGAATCTGTCCAGTATTAGTAATACTAAAGCCAACTACAGGTCACAAGATTCTGTGCCAGTTTCAATGCCCTCCAATCTTCATAATCCATCCATTTTAATGTTCTGAATGCATTCCTTGTGCCCCATCTAAACTGCATGTCCAACCCATTGACATGTCCCACACTTCACTATCATAACAATCCTAGTAAACCTCTAACAAACACAAGCTTGATTATGCAATATCCTCAACTGCTCACTTACTTCCATCATAGGTCCAATAATTTTTGAGCATTTTGTTTTCAAACATTTAGAAAAAAATTGCTAGCACAACATAAATTACATGACTTACCAACTTTTCTTAGTTACAAGCCATAGAAACCATCAAGCATGTTGCAGACTGAATAATCTGCCATGAAAAATGAGAAAAACTTGATTGAGTGGCACAACACAATAGTAGAACAGCACTACTAGCAAGAAACCATAACACACATCAGTCCAAGTAAAGAAGAAATTCAAGTCGCCTTAATTAGTAAGGTAGGTAATTTTATGCTTTACATTCAAAATTTTAAATAGAAATAATTTTTATAGCCTTCTTAAACTCTAAACATCCACATTACTTACATACTTGAGGGAGGAAACAAGGTAGTTGCAAAGCATGGCTAATGCTTTTAAAGACGAAATAAAACTTGTTACTTTCACAATTCAGTGACAGTGACAAGAGAAGCAATAGGATAATGCATTTTCTGTCACCTCCAACTAGCGAGGCCATCACAGGCTCATTAGCCAGTTCCTCAAACCTTACACTAGTCATTTGTGAGTGCAGGCGCAATTAGAACAGATATGATATAGTGTTAGCTTGAGGGGAGAAGGAAGCACATAACATTCAACCCATGGATACTATGCCAATCAACTATGTCAGCCAAACAGGCATGTTATCACACTTCAGCTATCCAGTGCTTGCACAGCATTCAAGAGTGAGGCAGAAAAACACATATTGCTGCTTGAGGATATCACGATATTCTTTAACATCAATTTTTATTTAAAGTATTTTCAAGCCAAACAATTTTTTTTAAATTATGCAAACTAAAGGTAACAATGTCAATTACTGTTCTAAAAAAGGGGAAGATTTATCTTAACAAAGAAACAAGCACAACAGTTTTGAGAACGTATGGTGAGAATGTGATAGCTGCTTACAGGAAGAAACAGAACACTCAGAATTTCCAGCTAAGAGACTACAAATCACAATGATTAATAATGATCAAAAATCTTATCACCAGCTGTACTTTGAATTGACAAACTAAAATCATACTGTCAGAATGCTGACTTTCTTCTTCTGAAAACTGAACTTTCTGTTGTTGATTTGTTGGAAGAATTTTTAGAAAGTAATATTTCACACCAGAGCCCAGAGAGCATAGTGTGTGTAGTGACAGGACACAGGCTGGATGACCGAGGGGTCAAAGTTTGAGTCCCAGCAGGAGCAAGAATTTACTCTTCTCCATGTCATCCTGTCCAGCTCTGGGACCCAATGGGTACTGGGGAATATTTCCCCTGGGATAAAGCAGCCAGGGCGTGAAGCTGACCACTAAACTCCAGCTAGTGCTGAGGTCAAGAAAATGTCAATCTATACATCCACTCCCCCATATGCCTTCATGGTATAGTGCTTAATTAGCAAAGCACAGGGACAAATTTTATCTTTTTTAATGTTTCACACCTGCTCAAATATTTGATCACCTCACCTCAAACATGAGTATGACATTACCAGAAACAACCAAATTATTTGCCCTATTATTAACTATTCCAAGACCCAATGTGTCTGCTGAGCAGCCACCCTCTGATTTGAAAAGATACCATACTTACCTAAGCAGCATGCAGTCTCAGTGTGGATTAAGTCATCTTTACTGACAACTTAAAAGAAAATTCTTCAAGGCTTAGAAAACAGTACAACAGTCTGTGACAGATATTTTCATAAAATCACTGCATGGAACTAAAGTACAAGGTGTAATAAAAAACAAAGTAAGCTCCCAAGCTGCTAACCATTTGTTCTTAATTTATATTTCCTTCATCTTTTATTCCTTCATTTAATTAATTTTCATTCATATTTGCACAAGTGACTTAGAAGATGCATATACTCATTTGGATAACATTTCTGAAAAAGTCATGCTCAGCTGATGGGAAAAAATTAAGATATTATGGTACAACAACAAAGCAGGAATTGCAGTATTTTCCAGTTAAAGGCTACAAATTTTATTTTATCGCCTGCCACAGCATGCAAGCATGTGATGCTGTTTCATGATCCATGTTTTTTTTTATTGCTAGTGGGGTGGGATTAAGTCCCTTGTACTGTGGCCACTTCTGGCCTATTGTACCATGATCCATGTTTGCTATGATTTATAACTTACCAGGTGTAGTGGCCTGAATTATAACTGGAGCAGGGTGAGGTGGAGGGAGCATGTGTTGCTGTTGTACTGGAGGACAAACCATGCCAGCACCCATGTCTACAAAAAATTCAATAATAATGTAATTACATGCAATAAAAGTAAAAAATTTCACATAGGCCATCTGTAACCACATTTCATACCATACTGATACAAGATGGGACAAACTGGCCAGACACAGATGGCTGAGTTAGAAAGTTTCAAATTAAAAATTCTTATAAAAGGCATCCCTTTCAGAAATGGTGTTAAAGTCAGCCAACCTATATTTGGCATATTGTTTTTGTCATACTGGACAAACCTGACACCCATCACCAGTCACTACATCTTTTGTCATTTTTTGTTTAGTCCTGAATTTTGTGGTACCATTTTGGCATAGGTTTCATTCATGTTCAAATCTAAGGTCAAATCAATTTCACATTTCCTTTAATAACATCAATTCTTCTGTCATCTTTGAATTACCTTTTACCATCATGTCATTTTTTAACAAGAGGATCAGTCATTGAAGATGTAAGATGAACAAATCTTTTACATTTGTAATGTCTTCCCTTTCATCTTGAAACCCCTTAACCACACAAAAACCTGTATTCTACTTGCTGTTTTGTCTCCATAAATTTGTTGTAACATTTTCTAAATGTCAGTGGCATTTGTTTCCACTTGAACTGAAATGTTAACTTCTACTGACCATGCACTGCACTATCATAATGGAATATTCAGGTGGTCCAGCTGGCTGAGTTACAGTTTTTCAATACTATACTATCACCCAGAGTTAAAATATGAGCTGCCAGCCCTGTAGAATCAGGGAATTTAAATCCCTTTCCCAGACAATAAACTTTAACAATGATTTTGTGTTATAACAATTTCTCACCCATGATTTTGACACACGCAAACAAAATACTGCATCAACAGAACATTAGTGTAACCAGATAAGAAAATGTTTCATGACTGTTTTAACAAGAAACTGGTGAATCATGTAGCCACCAGATTCAATATGAGCCAATTTGTCAAGTGTTACCAGTTATTACTGCATTCCTTTAACCAACACTGCCTACATACAGACTTCATTCACATAACTGAAGGCACGGAGGGCCTGATGCAACTACAACTGAGGTGAGAAGCTGTTATAAGCATGAAGCAGAAAAGCAAATGCTGTTGGATCACTATTCTGTCCACCCTTCCGTTGTGTCCTGAAATGTAAAAGGGCACTTTCTTGATATCAGATAATACGTTCCTTACATACATAAAATTTAATGCCTACTTAAGTTCTGCTGTGGGTATGGTGCAACTGCTGGCTGTGATGGAGGGGGTACAAGGACTCCTTGTCCCATTGTTTGATCATAACTTGGAGGAGGAGGAGGGTGATGGTGTCCCACTAGACGCTCTTCCTCCACTATTGGAGCAGATGCTTCTGTCAGCACGCCTTTACTCATTGTAGGGCTATACATCACTTCAATCAGATAAAATATTCACANTGGACAAAAAATGAAACAATTCAAAATATAATAAACAATTTACATATTTAACTTCACTCACTCTGGTCTGTNCATGAAGCAGAAAAGCAAATGCTGTTGGATCACTATTCTGTCCACCCTTCCGTTGTGTCCTGAAATGTAAAAGGGCACTTTCTTGATATCAGATAATACGTTCCTTACATACATAAAATTTAATGCCTACTTAAGTTCTGCTGTGGGTATGGTGCAACTGCTGGCTGTGATGGAGGGGGTACAAGGACTCCTTGTCCCATTGTTTGATCATAACTTGGTGGAGGAGGAGGCTGATGGTGTCCCACTAGACGATCTTCCTCCACTATTGGAGCAGATGCTTCTGTCAGCATGCCTTTACTCATTGTAGGGCTATACATCACTTCAATCAGATAAAATATTCACATGAAACAGAAGTACAGTGAAAAGAAATTTATTTTAATTTGCATAACCAATGATCTCATACAACTTAATCATAATCATATGCTCTACATTAGTTCAGGTACATATCTGATCTCAGTGCCCTTGATACAGATATTAAATAAAAGGAGAACAATTTATTCTGGTACAATTCATGTCCCATTTTTGTCACAAATTTTATATAACCATCATCATCTTCAGTGCTAATGTTGTTAATAACTGTTACCACAAAACAATATTACCAAAATATAATAAAATATCATTTTACCTATTTTGTATGTGTAAAACGTGACCTCTCACATGAAGGGAAAAGCTGAGATTAAAAGTATTTGAGAACAGGGTGCTTAGGAGAATAACTGGACCTATGAGGGATGATGAAGATGGCTGTAAAACAAGGACAGGTTTCCATAAAATGTGATTATAAAGAATTTTATAAAAACTTGTAAAGCCATTTCAATTTCAGTTTAGATTGGCCACATTTAATACCCAATTTAAATGAAAAACTACATTTTATTTTTCTGTAACTTGTTAAATGCTTATTGGAAGGAAAGGTCGTTCACCAAATGTAGGCAAAACTGATACATTTACGTATTTTATGCCTAGTACAATCTCTCCTCAAGTCTCCATGATAATTAAAGGAAATGGCCATTGGGTATTTTTCTGAATTTGCAAAACCACCTGAACACAACAGCAATTAAAGAGGATGTGGAGAGGGGAGGATGGGAGATGTCCTTACTGAATTTATACTGAGCTAAAATCAGACCTGTCTTATTCAGCCCAGTACTTTAATACAGCATGATTCTGAAGCATATAATAAACAATTTACATATTTAACTTCACTCACTCTGGTCTGTCACACTAGTCAATACTATAGAATGATTTGATTACACTGTCCAGTGTAAACATGTAAAGGCATCATATTACTTACTTACTTACTCACTCATGGAGCTGAGCCCTTCTGGAGGAGCCACCAATTCTGCAGCTACTCAAGAATTTTCCAGCATTTTATGGAACCCAAAGGTTTAGTACCGTGTTCACAAGAGCCCTCCACTGGTCCCTATCTTGAGCCACATCAATCCAATCCATAACATCCCATCCTAGCTCACTAACATCCATTTTAATATTTTCCACCCACCTATGCCTTGGTCTTCCCAGTGGTCCTTCTGGCTTTCCCACCAATATCCTTTATGCATTCCTCATCTACCCCATTCGTGCTACATGCCCTGTCAACCTCACCCTCCTTGACTTGATCATTCAAATTATACTTGGAGAAGAGTACAAGTTATGAAGCTCCTCACTGTGCAGTTTTCTCCAACCACCTGTCACTTCATCTCTCTTCAGTCAAAATATTCCCAACACCCTGTTCTCAGACACCCTCAGCCTATCTTCCTCCCTTTATGTCAGAGAACAAGTTTCACACCCATACAGAAAAACAGGCAAAATTATAGTTCTGTATATTCTAATTTTTATGTTCTTTGACAGGAGACAAGAAGACAAAAGGTTCTGGACTAAATGGTAGCAAGCATTACTCGAGTTCAATTTCTTCTTAATTTCCTCCTGAATCAGGTTTCAATCTGTTATCCTTGTTCCCAAATATCTGAACTGTGCCACACTTTCACAACATCTGTTTCCCATATTTATGTCATGATTTTGCCCTGCATTTTGGTGACAAGGCAGCAACCTCTTTACTTGCATCAATTAAAGTTTGTGTGTTTTTCTTTATAGTATCTACATTATCACCCAGCAGATTCACATAATCGGCATAGACCAACAACTGATGTGTGCCGTTTAATTTCAGTCCCACCTGGTTTCCCTGGACCTTCCTAATGGCATATTCTAAAGCAAAGTTGAAAAGGAGTGGTGATAAAGCATCTCCTTGTTTTAGACCATTCTGGATAGGAAATTTATCAGACAAATGTTTACCTACAAGGACTTTACTGTACGTTTCGGTTAAACACATTTTAATCAACCTAACTAGTTTCATGGGTATCCCAAAATCTATCAGAATATTGTACAATACAGTGGAACCTCGCTTAATGAGCACGTCTCATAACAAGTAATTCGCATAACAAGCAAAACAAATTGTACAAAAATGACTCGCATAACGAGTGACGAGAGGGGAAGTCCCAGATTGTGCATTTGCTACATCAGTTTGTGTTTAGCACTCGATCCGCTAGCATCTTAGTGTCGCTTGTGATCACACATTTTTTCAAACTTGTTTTCAGACATATTATTTGTGATTTTTTTTCTGTGCAAAGTTTAATAACCCTTGCAAAAATGTCCCCAAAGAAAAAGCTGCAAAAAGACAGCCATAAGAGAACAAAATTACCATAGAAATGAAACGTAAAATCAATGAAAAGCAAGAACGAGGTGTGAGCGTGGCTGATATAGCATGCACATACAATCGGTCTACATCAATGATTTGCATGATTTGGAGTTGCATTGTATTTCACAGCAAGAAGTTCTGGAGGAGAGTTTGACAGAGGAGGAGGAGGTAACAGCAACGCACCAATCTTCTGGCACAATAAGAGAACTGCTGAAAGCATGGGAATCTGTTGCATCATACATTGAGAAGCATCACCCTAATAAGGCAGTGGCTATGCACGCTACAAATTTATTTAATGATAATGCTGTGTCACATTTTCACCAACTTTTGAAGCATCGGCAAAAACAAATGTCTCTAGACAGCTTTCAAGTAAAAAAGAATTAGATATGTATCATAAATAATAAACTAATTATTTTGATTTTTTTTGTTTGCTGCAAATCTAATTCGCATTCCAGGTTGGTTCATTCCGCATAGAAGAAAAGATGAAGATGATTCACACTCCTTAACAATGTATATATAATTTTCTTTGAATAAATGTTATACATGAAAGTTTTTATAGTATTTTTTTTGGCATGGAACGTATTATCGTATTTCACATTAATTTATATGGGAAAAATTGTTTCGCTTAACGAGTGTTTCGCATTACGAGTAAGATTCTGGAATGAATTATGCTCGTTAAGTGAGGTTCCACTGTACTTCCCTCCTAACTGAACCATAGGCTTTTTTTTAAGTCTATGAATAGCTGATGTACTGTCTCATCATACTCCCATGTTTTCTACAATATGTGACAAACACAAAAGATCTGATCTGTTACATTGAAACCCATACTGATGCAATAATTTCATCTATATATGAACTTAACCTTGAGAGAAGAATATTGGATAAAATTTTGTATGAAGTTGACAGCAATAATTACTACAGTCAGTTTTATCACCCTTCTTGTGAACTGGTACAATAATAGACTCCTTCCAATGATCAGGCAATTTTTCTTTATGCCAAACAGAAGTAACTGGATTGTGGATCTTAGAACATAATATTTTCACCTCCTGCCTGAATAAGTTCTGCCAGAATTTGATCACTACCTGGCGATTTATACCATTTCAATTTTGCAATAGCACTTTCAACCTCAAAAGGGCTAGGATCAGGTACTAACGGCTCCGCTGTATGGATTTTTGTCTGCCTAACATCACTGACCCTATATACATTCAGTAACTGAGAGAAGTAGTTCCTCCGCCTATTCAAAATGTTGTGGGAATCTGCAAGCAGATCACCATTCTCATCCTTCACTAAGTTACTGATAGGTTGGTAACCCCTCTTAAAGTCATTTATTGCTCTATACATGTCTCTAATGTTCTTGTTCTTACTGTTCATTGCAAGCTCATCAATTTTGTCTTTCAGATATTCCTTCTTTTCTTGTTCCTGAAATGCCTGCTGGTTTCATGTCTTATACTGTTCAGATTATCCCCATTTAACTCGCTTGGATCATGTAACCATTGCAATTTGGCATGCGTTCTTTGATCTAATAATTTTGAGCATCCTTCATTGAACCATGGCTTATGCTTCTTCGGTTCATAATAACCTAGACTCTCTTTGGCAGACATTTTTATATTCTCTCTAATAGTTTCCCAAGCTTTATTAACATCCACCTGTTTCCAGGTTTTCCAAAGCCATGAACCTGTTTGAGATTTCAACACAATACTGCTCTTCACCCTCTACCTCATTTAATTATCTTAAATATGTATGCTGCAAGTTACACTCTAGTTAGGCAAGGAGCCATGCAGTATTCTCCCTTCCATGACACACAGGTTTTCCTTTCACATCATCACATATGGAGTACAAAAGCCTAACGCTACGGTGTGGTGCTGCATACTTTTAGTTAAGAGAGGGGCATGGAGCTAGTAATTTTCTAAAATTATGCCTTTGGCTAATTGATGTCCAGAGTAACTGTAGAATTTTTTAAAATTACACAGGCTTTCTATGCAAGCTGAGGGTGCCTTGATTCCATTACTGACAAAGGGGTATGCCAGGGGTCCTCCACCTGCAAACAGGAGTGCACTGGGAAGGGAAAAGACTCCTCATCCAATTTGAATTTTATTGCCCCAACATAACAGATGAGGATGTGAAAGACAATTCCTACAAACAATGAGTGTATGTATCTGAGCAATTTCACTGATTGTATATTAATACGTTGCTACATTATTTCAACATTATATTTAGATTACATATAAGACCTTTACACAAACAGCAGGGAACATGGGTTGAAACATGCCCTTTTACGACTATCACAATATTACAACCACAGATAATCCTATATTTCTTTTTAAGTAATCACCAATCGTTCGTATCCATTTTTTCTGACAAAACACACCTATTACCTCGTGGCCAATGCACACACATAAAATATATATATCTCAATATTAATAAATACTTCAGAACAAAAGCTACATAAAAAATTACACAATACCCACCACTTTCTCAACCTGAACCGCCTTATCAGCACATTCCACTCCCCCACTCTTCTCCACCGTCTCCACCCTATCCAGCTCTGTCGGCTCCAGTCGGCTCTCTTATCATCTGCTGTTCATACGGCTGTAGGAAATTCAAACCAGGGTTCCCAGAGATTACTACATAGTGAGCAGTAACACTGTAGCGCACTGTAGTGACCGTAGTTAAGAGCACGGATCGCTGAGAGAATGAAATTGCATAGAGGCTTGACGGGCTTGACGGTGTTTTGGCTGTTGGGCGTGATCGAAGTCATCGAAAGTAACAACTATCGAATAAGAAGTCGGTTTTACCTACATTCTTTTTATTGCTAGTGGGGTGGGACTAAGTCCCTTGTACTGCGGCCACTTCTGGCCTATTTTGTCAGCCCCAGATGATAGGTGAGGGTGATTGTGGAGCAATTGGTGGAATGAAGATTGGCAGGGGAAACCGAAGTACTCGGAGAAAACCTGTCACAGCGCCACTTTGTCCAGCACAAATCCAACTTGAGCAGACCCCGGATCGAACCCGAGCCGCCGCGGCGGGAAGCCAGCGACTAACCGCTAGAGCTATGGCGCTGCCTTTTACCTACATAATTTCGTCTGTTAACGGCTTTTAAACTTATTTGAATTTACATTATATTGCTTCCAAATTCCTTATTCGAATTTATACTGTACTGCTTTCATACCTGGAATCGGCTGGAGAGGAACATTAGCTTGCGACGTGAGAGTGACGTGTACGTAGGCAGTATCTGTTAGATTCTACTAACGTATGTTTGTGTATCCCATTTCGATTTGAAATACAGTTGTTCGATATTAACGAAAATTGGTATGAACGTTGCATCACAGAATGCACATACACGTACTTTCTATTTTCCTGTGATCAGTGAGATCATGATTAATTCCCGTGATTTTGGGGTAGGAGCGATACCAATGTAACTAACATTGGCTGGATTGGACTATCCTGGGTATCCTGGGGCATCAGCTGCGGATTTGGACAAATGTTTGCCATGTTCGGCCATGTTTCAGAGGAGAATATTGCCAGCATTGGGGGGNGGGGGGGGGGGAGGCAAGAAATTAACATTAACCAAGTAGCAAGATTTTGCTAATTTCTTGCTTGGCGTATTCTTTAATCCTAAATACGGAGATGTATTCCTCCGAAATGTTAACCTTCCACCGGGACCCATGGCGTAATATCCCAAAAGACTAAACGTTTCAGACTTTGGTCAGATTAAATTAGACTATTATTGTGTTTAAGCATCCTGTTGCATTAATGTATCACTTGTACACATATATTGCCATCTTAAGTGCAACTTATTATCTAGTAACCCTTCTTCCTCACCACATATTTTGGCCATATACAGGCATCGTCAGGTGTTGTCTGTGTTGCTAAAATTGTTGCACATTATGTCAACGTTATATGTTGCATGTGCGCGATATTTCCTAATTAAAATTAACGCCTTAATGTAGTTTCCATTGTGGTCATCCATTAATTTAGAAGATATTTGCTTGGAGTATTTCTCGTTGATTTATTCACGCTGCGTTTCATTTGCCATATGGATATTATGCGTATTATTTGTGCAGGTCGTAAGAATGTTGAGATAGTATTATTATCCGTGCCGTTATGTACGCTCAATTGGCTTAACAACATAACTAGTCTAGCAGCGTGGAAAAACCTACAAACCAATCTGATCACCATATTGTAATATGCAATTTACTATGTAACGTAGTACAGGGCGTTCAACCACCGAGGAAACCTGGCAGCAGCGCTGAGCGGTAACAACATTCCTCATAGATTGCTGCTTAATTGCGGATAGCGGAAAAAGTCATTAACGCTGATAAACGCGTGCCGTCAGGTGGTCTGATTTTGTCACTGCGATAAGTCGCATTAATAGTCAGTCTGTGTTAGAGGTGTCGAAAAGCGGCCGACATCTATACTGAAATGAATTTCACTATTGAACAACGTGTGTTTATTGTCGAAACTTTTGCAAGGATAAAAATTTACAGAAAATGTATTCATAAGTTTCGTCGTAAATATCCACACTCGCCAGTTCCCACGAAGTCGTGTGTATCCAAGCTTGTGAAAAAGTGGCGTGTTATGTCATTCTGCAGAGCTTCAGTGCTGCGAGAATTATTCTTGTAGACTTTTCCCTTCAGGTTTCCCGAAAAATAAAAATTGCAAAAGCTGAGATCTGGAGGCCACAGTCCTCTGCTGATTATTCTCTCTTCAAACACTTCCCGTTGCGACCATGGTTGCATTAGCCATATGTGCTGTAGCGTTGTCTTGCTGCAATTTTGTGTAATGGTGTTTTTGGCCTACCAGACATGGCAGGACTGTTTTGTGAATACTGCAGTGCCCCTAGACTATTACCAGTACCTTCAACCTGGCTCAGTCCTGCTGATGTACCTACATATTATTTAGAGCCAGATTAACATTTTGCTGGAAAGTGCTCAAAATGGAGGGGAATTATTTTTTAGGTTTTAGTGTCCAACATTAGCATAGATACAAATTTGAATTTATCACTCCCTCAGTTCTGTCAAGGTGTCAAGACAATGGAAACCTATGTTCACCAAACAATATTTGAATATGGCAGATTTGAGTAAAAATTAAATTATTCATGATTGTCAAAATCATGCAAACAGTACTTAAGTGAACTATGAAAGAAACAGCAACTCATAGGTCTTAAAGATAGCTGTGAACATGCTTCTCAAACAGTGTGGTTTTGCTATGGATGAAACCAACGTTGGTGGAAGGGAGGTGTAGATGTGTCTACACATGAAATTAGAAAAACATCTCTAGTTCTCTTGCCTCCATCACTTATTTCTGTGTATGTTAAGCGGATAACAATTGTTTATCTTTGGAAGTGTACAAATTGCGGTAAAATTAATTTAAATAACCGTAAAAATCTTCACTGAAAATTTTGGTTTGGTGAATATTTAACAGGATTAAAATAAAGGCTATATAAGCCCTCAGCTTGTCTGAATTAACTAACTTCATGGAGCTAAGCCCTTCATGAGAAGCTGCCAATTCACGAACTTCCCAGCATTTTATGGAACCCAAATGTTCTTTACTGTGTTCACAAGAGTTCTCCACTGGTCCCTGTCCTGAGCCAGATCAACCCAGTACATACCACCCCATCCTACTCTCTAAGATACGTTTTAATATTATCCACCCATCTCTGTCTTGGCCTTCCTAGTGGTCTCTCTCCTTCTGGCTTTCTCACCAATATCCTATGTGGGAACTGCCCACATTCAAGCACATGTGACAACACAAGTATCATTGCTTAGCAACGGCAAGTAAACAGTCCCAAGGGACTCGGACCCAAGAAAGACTGCGCTGGCAAGGACCAGCAACATATACAAAAGACAGACCCGTCCTCTCATCAGAGAGGGCGCCACACAAAATCAAGACCGTAACTGTCAAACAGTAATAAATATCTTCGAAACCAAGACTTACTGACTTTGACTTGAAAGTTTACAGTTACAGTTCTAGATTTCTACAGTTCTACAATTCTAGTTCAGTGTTCAAGGAGTTCGCTATTGTTATTATTATTATTATTCAATTCTTCAAAAACAAAGTTCGTCCGTGTATATTGTGCAACTGTAATAAATATTATAGGACAGTTCAACCAGTGGTTGTCTCTTCATATAATGACATCCCACATTGGTGACCCCGACAATACAACACAAATAGTGGACAGCGGTCGAATAGAAAACCTCCTGCAACAGTACGTAACACAGATGGAGAATTTACAAGGCGAACTATGTACCAGACGAGAACAGGAAAACCAGATGGAAGGAAAACATCACGATGCCGGTATTACTAACAGACCTGTACCAACAAAGATATCAAGAATTGCCCTGCGGCTTCCGCCGTTTTGGGCCGACAGACCAGCAGTTTGGTTCGCTCAAGCCGAAGCACAATTCACTTTGGACTGCTTTGGCCGGTATTAGAAGCGAGCAGACCAAGTTCTGCTACGTGATCTCGCAGATGGACCAACGTTATGCCTCGGAAGTAGAGGGCATTATCACCTCTCAGCCGAAACGCGACCCATACACAACGCTGAGAACGGAACTGGTAAGACGGCTATCCCCGTCGAAAGAGCAGCGCACCTGCGAGCTCCTTACACTAGAAGACATGGGCGACCGCAAACCTTCCCAGTTTCTAAGACACCTCAGAAGCCTCGCCCCAGACATGCCAGATGACTTACTCCGCAGCATCTGGTCCAACCGACTTCCTTCTCAAATAAGAATCGTCCTCGCAGGCCAACCCTGCAGGACACCACAGCCCGCTGCGTGGATCGCATTATGCAAGCCGCACCCCAGCAGACACTCGCGAGTGTAGAGCCAACCCCCGAGAAGAATGATACTCGGAAATATGTAGAATAAGAATAATAACAACAATAGCGAACTTCTTGAACACTGAACTAGAATTGTAGAACTGTATAAATCTAGAACTGTAACTGTAAATTTTCAAGTCCAATTCCAAGTCACATTGCGACTGACGGTCCGTCAGTCTGTCTGTCTTGGTGTCGAGCCCCAGCCGAACTTTTTTTAAATTTTTTCTTATATGAAAGTTACTGTCCTGTTAGGGGCCTCCGTAGTCTAGGGGTAACGTTCCCACCTCTTGACTCAAGGTACGCGGGTTCAAACCCGGTGGAGGTCGTGGAATTTTTAAGGGCGGAAGAATTCAGGGAACAAGTCCTCCGGGAGGGACTTTAAGCCATGGGTCCCGTGTCGTAGATTTACGGCACGTAAAAGAACCTCGTGTCTCTAGGAGACCTCTGAGCTAAATTTGGCAAAAAGTTTCCCGCCCAAAGTAGTTTCCAATGCCTCCGGTAGATGGGGAAGTATTAGGTACCACAGCCAGAGGAGGGGGGACCTCTCTGACAGAAAGGGATACGACTGCCAGTAGAAGGTTGGAACCTCGCTGGCAGAAAGTGGCTAATAGCGAGCACCAGTACCGGTAGGGTATGGAGCCAGTAGAAATTAAAAGGGGGACGCACAATGGACCAATAACTGGTCTAAGTGCATGGGGAAACCCACCCCTTCTATACTCAATACTGTCCTGTTCATTTGGGGCGCCCTCTCTGACGAGAGGTCGGGTCTATCATCTGTCAGTCATATTCTGTGTTAGTAAGTCTATTGTCAGTATTTACATATATTTATAAATGTAATCTTAATTCCTATTTCTATGTACAATACAGCATGATTCAGAAAGATGGACACAGTTTCAATTGGTTATATTTCCTGAATTATATGTTGCATTTGAATTCCGTAAAGTACATTTGATAAAGGATGTTGTAAAGTTTCTAATACTACCCCCCAGAGCACTCCAGCACCGCGTCAGATGTAAGCAAGATGGCTACTATGAAACACAAGATTTCTTGCATTCGTGAATGCAGTAAAAGTGAGTCTGTGACTGCGGTGCAGGGTGCATTTCGTCGTAAGTTTAACATCCAACCTCTAGCGAGGAAGAGCATTTACCGTTGGAATAAACAATTTGATGAAACTGGCTCTCTGTGTAACGGTAAAAGCCCGGGCCGATCGCGTGTATCGGAGGACAACGTGGAGCGTATTCGAATGAGCTTTGAGCGTAACCTAATGAAGTCAACCCGTAGTGCTAGTAGGGAACTTGGACTATCGCAAACAACTGTCTGGCGTGTATTGAGGCGCCGGTTAGTGTACAAACCATGCCACCTACAACTGGTACAGGCTCTTCGCGCAAACGGTAAGGTAAAGCGTGTAGAATTTTGTGACCGTATGCTCAAAAACATGGAAGATGAATTGTTTCTGCCTCGTGTAATTTTTAGCGATGAAGCTACGTTTCGCCTAAGTGGGAAAGTCAACAGGCACAATGTTCGCATATGGGGGATACAAAATCCCCGTGTAACACTCGAACATGTGAGGGACAGCCCGAACGTTAATGTGTTCTGTGCAGTAGCGTTTCTTAGAATTCTGCAAAACTGGCTTGTTCCTCAAATGAATGAAGATTAAGGAGATTACATTTTCCAGCAGGACGGAGCTCCACCCCATTGGCACCTGAATGTTCGACGTTTCCTGAATGAATCTCTACCTCAACGATGGATAGGTCGCATGAAGAATGAAACCTGGCACTTCAGTTCTGGCCACCGAGGTCTCCTGATCTCACACCCTGCGACTTTTTTTCTGTGGGGATTCGTGAAAGATGCAGTTTACGTACCACCTCTTCCCACAAATTTGAATGACCTAAGAAACCGTATCACAGCTACGGTGAACTCAGGTCATCGAGTGTGGGATGAATTCAGCTACCGTCTAGATATTATCCGTGCAGCTGGAGGGAGGCACACTGAACATCTATAAATTTCCACGTATACATAATTAAATATAATTTACAAAATTCAAATGCAACATATAATTCAGGAAATATAGCCAATTCAAATTGTGCCCATCTTTCTGAATCACCCTGTATATACAAGGTCTCTGTCAATCCAGGCTCAGTACAGCAGATTTTGCCCTATTTCTACCAGTATTCGCTACCACGGCAGTCTAGTCACTTGAATGGTAGTATGCCTGACCGCCGCCACGTTTAAGCCTCTTATACTTTCTGTGTCGGGCTTCGCCTTGTCCGATGTTGCGAACATTCTCATTTTCATGATTTTGTATGACTTCTGCTTGTTTCCTGCATAATTTTGTTATATAGTCATATACGTACGGGATGCCATGTGCAAATCGCGGAGCGGTGTGCGCCTTGGAAAATTGCCAATGGTGC
>NW_019740661.1:2335091-2361333 GCF_002891405.2 Cryptotermes secundus
GTTCATATATAAAGAAGCACTTTTCACTTCCCAATCAGTGCTGGTACAGCTATCTCTGTTCGCACGCAACTCAACTACCCTGAAGATGGAGGCGATATGTTCCTCCGAAACGTCGGTTAAAACGAAGAATACACGGCGCCAGATACCAGAAGACGACTTTTTTCATAGTCATCGCCGTGAAAACCTCAAAACTTACATACTCTAATGAATGTTCTGAGGGCCTTGGCTTCGATCATTTCTATGTGCAATCTCCATTCAACTCTCTTATCGAAGATTACACCTAGATATTTTGCACTATTTACAAATGCAATATTTCGTCCATTTAGAATGAGACAAGACTCAGGCGGTCGACGACTATGAGAGAAGCAGACCCCCTGAGTCTTACCTTCATTAATTTTAATATTCCAGCGCTCACACAAGGTCTCCATTGAGCTGAGACCGCGCTGGAGTTTTCTGATAATAAAACCCTCCTTGCGATCTGCCGCATACAGACAGGTGTCGTCCGCAAAGAGTGCCATGTGAACACCATGTGTTTGGGGGGCATCATTTATGTACAAATTGAAAAGGCTAGGGGAAAGGACTGAACCTTGTGGCACCCCTGCTTGCATTTCCCTTGAGTTTGACATTTGGCAAGGCGAGGCGAGGGCGAGGGTCATGTTACAACTGACGGTCGGTCAGTCTGTCTGTCTTGGTGTCGAGCCCCAGCTGGGGCTCATGACCAGATATTTCTTTTGTATGAAAGTTACTGTCCTGTCCATGTGTAGCGCCCTCTCTGACGAGAGGTCGGGTCTGTCATTTGTCAGTCATACTGTATTAATAAGTCCACTGTCTGTATTTACATACAGTTACAATGCNTACACAGCCTCTGTCAGTCCAGGCTAGGTACAGCAGATTATGCCCTTTTTATATATATATACAAATATCTTAGTAGTATTAGCTACCACGGCAGTCTAGTCACTTGAACGGTCGTATGCCTGACCGCCGCCAAGTTTAAGCCTCTTATACTTTCTGTGTCGGGCTTCGCCTTGTCTGATGTTGTGCTTCAATGTATCTTCTTATATAACCAAGAGTCGGACATATATAAAACATGTAACTGTCTGTATTGTTGTAGGCTTTGCCAAGCAACCGCTGTTGACTCGCTTTGCCTAGCAACAGCTGTTTGCTCGCCGTTGCTAAGCAATGATACTTGTGTTGTCATATATGCATTCCTCTTCAGTCTTCTAAAAGCAAAATTTTGTTTTTCTCCTAATAAGTTTCCAGTATAGCATTTTATGTACAGAATGTGAGAACACAAACCTCAGACATCAGAACCAAAAGATCGAAAATTGGAACTGTAATAAAGAGAAACTGTTCCTCTGGTCACATCTGTGCCTCTTCAAGCATTCATGACATATGTGGACAGGTATAAAAATAAGATGCAGGAGAGAAACAGCTACTATTTCACATGATCCAATGTTTCGTCACATTTAAATTTAACAAGCACATACAAAAAATCGTTGCTTAAAATATATAAATTCAATGACATCTCTTAGTGAGAATGGCTTATAGTATGGAACTTAGTGATAACTACAATGCATCATGTAGAGGTATTACAAAGACTGTTCATGGCCATATTGCATAATATAGCAACCTGTGTCAAGGCCTTCCTAATTTGCAATGCCAAAAAATTATATACTGACTTTATGTTTACATCACACACAAATTTGCTGTCTCCCTAGTAAAAAAAAGAAAAGTAAAGGTATCCCCGTAACAGGCTGTGGAGGCCCATAGGGTTGTGAGATGTTGAGGTTCCCACATTTTCTAGACAATCAGCTCATAGACCGCGGCAAGGTTGTCAGCCTTATGCGCCAGCCACCCTTTGCCCCCATTCCTGGTACTTATTTCTGTTAGAGGCTTGGTCTACCCCAGGGCCATAGTGCGGCTGGAAGGATTAGATCAATTGAAAAAATCCAATGACCTCATTGGGACTTGAAACCGCGACCTTCCGGCTTGTAGCATAGTGCCTCAACCAACTATGCTACCGCGTGCCCCACTGTCCCCTTAGTACCTGTTTTATTTAAGTTCTATACAAGATGAGGGATGGCTTGATAATAACAATGAACAGATGAAATTATTTTAGGCAATGTGACCATAAAATATACTCTCAATTCTTGTAAACAAGCATTTTATATTTTTATTTGCCTATAAAAAGGAAGACAAGATAGTGCAGGAGACAGAAACAGCACTCTTCAAAGAATAATATCAGAGATAGTATACAAGCTCCAGTCTAGAAAACCGAAATTAATGGCCATGGGGACTCATTGCACTGACCACGCAACACCCTCTATCTGCTAAAGTTAGCACTAACTTCACCAAAAAGCGGTGGTTGCTCGGTTGGTATAGTTCACTTGCAGACTAAAGCCATGGAAGAAAGCAGTCTTCTGGGATGTGGTGTTATCTGACGTTTCGGAGGAACATATCGTCTCCATCTTCAGTGTAGAAGGAAAAATAAGAAAATCTGCAAGCGAAGAAACAGTGAGAAGAGGTGTAAGCAGACTAATGTTGGAAATAAACTCAGCTATATGAGAGCATGAAAGGAAGGGACAGGTCTACAGGGGAAATCAGTGGAGAGGGAGAGGGGAAGGGTCTGGGGAGCTTGAGCAAGGTTAGAGCAGGTATAGGATATTGTGTCGGGGGATAAAGGCAAGGTTAATGGGAGGGCATTAACTCTTAATCTGGGGTGTTGCTATGCGAGTCGGTCATGGACTGCGTGGCCTTATAAAGATACAGAGTTTGTTTGATAGTATACAAGCAAGTATAAAATGAAACATATCTCTCTGTACCCCTATCTTGTAACTGTTTTAAACACCACTTTCCTTATGCTATTATAATACTTGTGTGTCAAGAAACCTCTTGTTGTGTTGCTGAAATGTATTATTGCCTTACTTCCAATACATTGTGTACTATAGTTGCACACTGGTGTGTACAGAATACACATCTTTCAGGGCTAGCTTGATCACTGTGAAACAAGTTAATAACAAGGATAAAGATCTGAGATATAGTCAGAAGGAGCACAACTTGAGGTGTGTTCACAGTGAAGATTTATTCAGTATCTCTTCCCAGTTACGTACTCTGCCTCCAGAAGTGTGGGGAAAAATAACATTTCTGCAACTCGGTTTACTTTGCTTGGGTTATCTTTGTTTTCTACTGTCACTTTCTTGAACTATCCACATTGTTTTAACCAAACATCACATTCAAGTGGACGTCACTCCTGCTTTGTATTTTGGAGGTAATGGGTTGAGATCTCAGCCTGGTGACTACCTGTACTGACTGAGATTCTGTGGTTTTCCTCAAGCTTTCCAGGCAAATGCTTTGAGAGTATTTCAAATTAAGCTACAGTTACTTTCTTCGAAATCTTTCCAATTAATTATTCATTAATCTGACCATCTGATGTTATATAATCTGAGCTGTTTACAGTGCCATCAAGGAAACAATAAATAAATCTACATCAACTTAACAACAGACTGATCGAACAGGTTGGTCTAGTGGTAACACTGTAGATTTGTATTTGGGAGGTGCTTGGTTCAAATCTTGACCAGACACAAGTTGTCTTGACTGGTTTTACATCATTCATCCCCCAAGGCAAATGCCAGGACACACCTCAGTCATGTCATGAGCACTTCTTCCAAATCCTTTTAAATTCATCATTCATCTGTCATCCTACAATTTTATGTGATAATGAAAGTGTCATAAAATAAACCATCAAAAAACGAAAGAACCTGTAATTAACACTGAAATTATGAACCACACTTTTAATTTACTTAATTGCAAGTTCCAAATTATGAACTTTTTTTTTTTTTTCCCAGAGGAGAGTTTGACATTGACCCTTTAAATATCAATTTGGATTAAATACCCTCTGTTATGAAGGCCAGCACTGTTTGAATCAGTTCTTACTATTTATGTACAACCACACATATGTAAATATTTTCAGAAATCTTGTTCAATAAACAGACAACCTGACAGCTCAGTTCCTGTGTTCTTCCTGGTCCAGACGTCATGCACCAGTATAGAAACCCTTCTGGTAGGAACTCTATTCAGGAAATATATCATCCAATTAAATACTGTATTTCTAGGAAATGAAATAACATTCTATATTACAGAAAATAATAATCTTTCTTTACATTACATGATGGGGATATCAAACAATATGAAAGCTGATATCAATACCAAATTATTGAGATCAATATTTTTGTTTTGTTCATACTGAGTTGTTGAGGTTAGTGTTTTTTCCCTAGCATTTCAAATTATATCCTTGATTTGTCTCAATATTTAGCATTTGTGAATACATGACTACTAGCCTGCAGCCTGTTATCACACAAATGCTGATACAGGCCAAATGTTATTTACACTTATATACTAACAATATACCTTTCGATTATAATTAATATAGATACCAAAATATTTAGTCAATATTGTATTGTATTACCAGTACTGACTGACATCCCAGATGTGTTTTGTTTGAATCATGAATCCAAATACTGTAATGCAGTGAAAACAATATCTGCTGTTTCTAACTGCTACTCTGATGTTATCAACAGTACTAGAAGGCTAGTGCTCTATAGCTGGAATGAGAGGTTCAGAATACAAGTCTAGACATACCAACATACAAAGCATTATGGAAAATAATGCGACAGATCTTATATTCCACATAAAAAATAAGTACAGCGAAACCCCATTTAATTTTTTTTGTGGGGGGTGGGGGTGGAGCAGATTTAAACACTGAAGTGATAAAACTCTTAAATAGAGATAATTTAACACTGAGATTATTGAATTGGCCCTATTGAAACTGAATGTTAAATGAAAGGAACCCTTAAATTGAAGGATATTAAATGGGGGTTCTGCTGTTAAAGGAGAGCTGGCTGCTGATGCTCCGACTGTGTAGTGTAGTGCTTTTTAATATACTTCAGGGAGCCATACTATGAATGAACGAACTCAACTGCCGATAAACTGTGAAAGTTCAAATAAATGCACCATTTTCTGTACTGGAATGGTTGTGTTTCTTTTCCCAGATTGATTTCTGAGGAGCAGTTAGACTTTATAGGAAGGGCAGGGATTGATTCACAGCTCTAATTCTGGTATTTCTGAGCAAGCTGGTACATAATCACACTTCAGAAGTCGAAGAATTTTAAATACATTTTAGAGAATTAAATGGTTGACTTGGAAAAATCCAAGACGACAGATTGCTTCATATTGTATAAGCTACATACTGTTATACATATGTATGAATTATGATGTAACTGCCAGTTCTGAATGATGGATAGCTCATCTGAAGCAAAATAACTCCATATTACAGAATGTCTGCAGTCTATCACTTGTAATACATCTTTTATAAGACTGGATCTTACTGGGTGCTCATTCTTTAAAGAAAGAAAAAGAAACACATTTAAGAAGTTATCACTTGCCAAAGACATTGAAATTCAAAGGTCATGATACATTAAAAAAGTCAGTGTATTTTACTTTCCTTCATTTGTTGCAATTCAATGCTATGATTTTGCTCTTAACCCACATGTAAATGTTTGTGTGTCATCAATAAACACTGTCAAGTCTGTTGGAAACCTGGATGACCTTGAAAAATCTGTTACAGAATTGTACACATTATAACAAAATAAATATCAACATAAGCTTTAATACAAAACTCAGCCTATTCTGCTTCTATACATATGCAGTCTGAATGCCACAGCAGCCAGGGCATGAGCAATTCAATGAATAAGACAGGCACTTCAATAAAGAAACTGTAACAACTGACAATGACTCCACAAACAATATATAAATAACATCAAGGAAATATGAAGTAATTAGGACATGGTGTAAATTCATTACCTGTTATCAAAGTATCATATCATGTGCATATCCAGTATGTTAGTAAAAGCTGTGTGGAAGGATATGGTCTCACCCAGTTATCAATGCCAGTGGCATTGTTATAATTAAAAGAATATTTATATTTCAGATGATGGAATTGTGTAATTTAACAATGAAAAGTCACCCTTTTGTTATGTCTACATGTTCAAACTGAGTTCTGTTCATAATTGAGAACAGAAACAGATTACAGTAAAATGAGAGGCAATTTTAAAATGCTATACATTAAGAAAATGAAGTTTAAGTAACAAATAAATATTAAAGGCCACAAAATACTAATGTATGCCGGGTCAGTAGTTACGGCACGTGCTTTGCATCCTACTTCACACTTATATGGTATGTTTTTTAGTGCTCTCATGGCTTCAGTGCCACATGGAAACTGGCAGGTCACACAACACATGACGTGCACTGTGTCTACTCTGTAGCAATAGGCATGTTTCCCAGCAACCTCAGTGCTACCTGGCAACCTGCGGTCACAATAAATGAAATGTGAAATATGCCAGGAAACGAAGAAAACAAAAGCAGACAATCGTAATACACATATAATATGATAGGAAAAGGAAAAAGAGCTCATCTCCATGTGCTTTATTTTCAGTTCGCTATGGCTCATCTGATTTTCAGCAAACTTTTGCCTTTCAGTTAGCTATGACTTTACTTGTAAAGAACAGATTCCTTAAACTCTTAAAACATATGCCTTCATGCTAGTAAGTCAAAGATATTCTTTTAGAAGGTATAAGGCTAAATTTATCAAACCTCCAGATGAACTGACATGCAGAAATACTATAATCTGTTACTGTTATATGAAACAAGGCAGAATATATGATGCATCAAGCTATCTGCATAACATGAGCAAAGAATAATTAGAAGCTGTAAGTTATAAAAAAGTAAAGCTATCCCTGTAACAGGCCGTGATGGCCCATAGGGTTGTGAGACATTGAGGGTCCCATATTATCTAGACAATTGGCTCAAAGATGGTGGTAAGATTGTCAGCCTTACATGCCAGCTGCGCTTTACTCCCCAGGAAAATTATTTAATTAATTCCTGGTACTCATTTCTGTTAGAGGCTGAGTCGACCCCAGGGCCATAGTGCTGCTGGAAGGATTAAGTCAATTGAAAAAAATTCAGTGACCTCATCGGGACTTGAACCCGCGACCTTCTGGCTTGTAGCATTGTGCCTCAACCAACTACGCTACTGCATGCCCCCTAAAAAATGGAAGTACTGAGTGTAATATTTTGATAATGGATTTTGTTTAATGGATCTGGCAATCATAACTGGTCGATTAACAGAGAATCCTGACTTTGAACTAATGTACATTTCAGAATCCTATATGCATTGATATTAGACCTTTGATATGTGATTTGTGGAGTCATTCTGCTTTATAAGACTGACTACTTCTGTCATATTAACAAATGCTGGGAACTATGATAGACAATATTTATACAGAACACACAAAACATGAATATACAATGGAATCTATAGTACAGTGTTGCTGAGGGAGAATAGAACAGAAAGGGCGCAACCTAACCTAATTTATAAATCTAGAGAGGACAATGAACAGGCATGAACATACCACACATAAATTCATATATTATGGTACATGCAACTTTTCTGCAAAGGAACAGTCATTTCATGTGAATATTCACATATACATTTATAAGCGTCATGTTTCATGTACAAATGTTTTGTCACATTTGTTTTCACTACTACTTGCACACACCATGACCATCTTCCATGAGGTTTCCGAGCACTTATGATTATACATCAGGATAAACTGAATGTAGTTTATTATAAAGATTATGGTCTTGCTGGATGCAATACCGTATAGTTTCGTAGACATATATCTATCATATATCTCAAAGCACCATACTCTAAATATTTACTGAGAACCTCAATCTCACATAGTTTATTCTACCTGATTTCAGGGATCATATTGCAAAAATCTTTCCATGAAAAAGTAAGTTCACATTAAAATATGTTATAATTTATTTAATTAAATCAAATTAGTAATATGAGAAACCATATGGCATGTGGTCATAGCTACACATGTAGAATCTCATGCACTCAAAGACAGACATGAAGTCAAAATACCCTCTCGAAAAGTAACCACTAGATAAAATCATTTCTTTCTTCATTTGAATGTCTTTAGCTCCAGACAACTGCATTCTGAAAACTAGTCTTTAAGTACATCCTTGCAATTAACAAACATACTGTGAAGTTTCTTACAATTGCTTTAGATGTATCAACGTTCATATAGTCGGTTTGATTGTTGTTGTTTGTATGAATATGATAATTCTTCATTAAATAGCTCATTTCATCCACGACATGGTAATGCACTCTGATGGCCACACAGACTAGATACAATACATGTATGTGTGATGATATCTTTCACATACTATCTCTCTTGTTTACAATCTCCCATCTTCCTGCAAAGACTAGAACATAATAACAACTAAGGGTAAATCATGTATGGGCTTTCACCCACGTTGGGCTCTTGCAACCGACAACTTTGCCTGTCATGTAGGAATGTCTTCCAGTAGCAGAATGGACTAGATTCATTATAAGTAAAGAGTGTCAGAGTTTATCAGATGGAAGACGGGTAGATGTATGACGTGGTGAACGTCCACCGACACTTCTTTCTGAAGACCCGATTCCACCCATAAGTGGATATGATGTGGCTCGTTTGGCAGACCTGCAAAAATAGGGCTACAGTGGCACTAATATAACCACTAGTCATGCTAAATCTTTATTTCTTGAGTATATTAATCTAAGATGTACAGGGTCAACTGCAGCACTAATTAATTATGCAACTGAGCATAAACATTATGAGATGGATAAAAGGAAAAGAAACACAGATGTGAATTCATTATGGCATTCTAACAAACATGGGTTCATAACTGAAATTACAAATCTGCAAACAAATCCCTACTCTTCATCATGATTCTATCATACTTTCTACTGATGACAGTGATTTACACATTAAAGTACATACATGTAGATTAAAATGAAGTGTGGTGAGTGGAGTATATCTTACTGACTGAGATTCTGAATGAAGATAATTCATATGATGTGAGTGGTTTGATGCATTGTCTTTTAATTCATGCAGATAATCAACCATTCTCATGGCATGATAAAGAAATGGCAGCACTGATTTGGTTTGGATAATCACTGGAGTTGTTAAAACGGAATTTATTATTATTATTATTATTATTGATATTATTATTATTATCATCATCATCATCATCATCATCATCATCATCATCACTTATTCATTTTCATGCTTACTCAACAGCCCAAAGGCGAATTATAGCGTAAGCACTATTAAAGAAAGAAAGAAAACAAACACACAAACAAAAGATAAAAGAAGGCAACTTGTATCAGTTAGACAATAACAGTAATTCGGTTAGTACAATCACACCAATCATTGTGCCATGAGAAAAAAATATATATACATACATAGATCTTAAATACTACTACTAATTCAATAATTAAACCTATGATTATGGGAAACAGTTTTAGATCCACACTCATCAGTGTCCCAATAAACAATACATACCAGTTCAAGCACATCTACCAGAAGGACAATTTTTCTTGAGCAGATAATGAACACAGAAAAGTCTTGGATATATTGAGAAAATACTCAAAGACCAACAGTTTCCAAAACCGAAGGACAGAATTTAGAACCAAGGTAAATTTAAATAAGGAAGGTGATACCTCCTGTTATTTAAGGAGTGCAATTTTAACTGCTCTGAAGCATAACCATAAATGTAATGGACAGAAATAATAAATGATTAATATAAAGGAATGTAAAATTCTACTAGATGTGTTCCAATTTGTTGGCATCAGCAGACAAAATAGAATTTCAAACAATTAAGGTGTATTAAAGCTTGACTCGAACTAGGGTAAAATATAATAAATACAGACATTTGAGGGATGAGATGGAGAAGGATATGCTGTGAATTAGACCAGACCATAGAACATAATATGCAGAAAATATATAGAAATAAAGTTTAGAGTCAAGAAATATTGCAGGTCTATACCGAAGCTGGTAAGGGTTATAGAGGAATCACAAAGTTTATACTTGTAGATCAACGTGTTACTTTTTCTTAAGGATATAACTTTGGTTTTACCAATGTTGAGTTTCATACAGTCAGCACTGCACTAACCTTGTACAGATTCAATGTCAGGCTGTGGTAGATCACAGTCTTTAAGATTTAATGGCACAGTAGTTTTTGGCATCATCAACAAAAATTAGATATCTGCAGTAGTTAATTACATCACATAAGTAATTTATAAACACACTGAAAAGCAGTGGTCCTAAAACAGATCTTTGAGGAATACTGAAGAGCATTTCAAAAGGAAATAAAAGAATTCCAGAAACATGGACATGAGATAGCTTGTTGGTTAGGTAAGTATAACCACCAGAAAATTCAAAACCACTACTAAACTCATGAAAAAGTGATGCATGAGGGTCAAGGTCAAACACACTGCTAAGCTCAAAATAAATGGCATAAATTTGATCCTGACAGCCGACTATAGGGGTTATCAAATCAAGATAAGTTACCAAGGTGGTGGTAGCAGATTTACATTTAGTGAAATGCTGGCAAGGATTTAATTCAGACCTTAGGTAACACAAAACTTTGTTATTAATAGCAAATAATTTAGAAAAATCATTAAGAACAGAGATGAATCTGCAATTTATAACTTAGGCAATGTTGCCTTTTTTAAAAACAGAAACAATGGCGATGTGCTTCTATATGGTAGGAAAATACTGCTGAGCTAAATCTTGATTAAAAATATGTTTCAGAACAGGTCCAGAGATATAAGAACCTTCATAAAAAAAGCCAGGGATGTCAACAAAACTGACAAATTTAAACAGTTTCAGACCTTTAAGAACTTTAAAAATACATGAATCAGAATTAAGAGCTGAAAATAAAAATTCAGAAGATAAAAGGGAAAGACCCATGGACAAGGTTTATTACATACAGACTGAAAAAGTTTAGAAAAGTTATCAGCAACTTTTTTAAGTTTTGACCAGACCAGTACCCAGTACCACCAATCTCAAGCTGAACAGAAGTTCCTACTGTTCTGATCACTAACAGTACCATAAAATTAGAGATTCCTATTACTCTAATTATGGATAACATGACTGTCTACTATAATTATGCACTGAACCCCCACAAATTCCATTATTGAAAACTGAAATTTTACTTGCTTCTGGAATATCTATGCACCATGCTCTTATTGTAATGTTATATCTACATATTACAATTTCCAATTTACATTTTAGATATCAGTAATTATACATTCACATTTTATGTCTAAA
This sequence comes from Cryptotermes secundus, assembly GCF_002891405.2. NCBI lineage: Eukaryota > Metazoa > Arthropoda > Insecta > Blattodea > Kalotermitidae > Cryptotermes > Cryptotermes secundus. Next base: position 2,346,311 of record NW_019740661.1, read on the forward strand.
CTGCAATGTTTATAGCAACAAAATTTATGTGTAACTGATTCAGTGGGCTGCAAGCCATCTGTTGGGAAACACTAGTTTATGCAACTTTCATATTAACTGGTATCCTGCAAAACAAATAACAGTTACAGTTTACAGCTGTAAGACAATGAGGCCATAAGGATGCACTGTGAAGGTCTGTAAAGCACAGAGCATAAATTATGAATGTAACAAAAGAACAAAGTAAAGCACAGAATTGTTACATTTGTTAATGCCCATTCAACTGCTGCAATACATGAAAGAACACTGCAACACAAGCACCGAGCAATAGAAGATATAAGTCCCAGTAACTTTATTTCATATCAAGGAATTAGAAACTGATACTAAGATATTCAGGTAAATAATAAACAAGGAACGCTTACAAAGATGAAATATAAATCAAGTATATAACAGCAAATGTGTCTGTCCTAAACCGTACCTCCTAAAAAAGCCTATAAGACATGAACATTTCTATTAGACATCTGAACAGAACCCTGCAACTTACAAGGAAAGAAAATGAGCTTCAAGCTATAATGTGTGTTACTATGAATTACCAGGGTACAAGAAGCAACAAACATTAAAGTGACATAACAGAGTGTTTGAATTTTGAACAAAGCACGGTACTGTTTTATACTACTGGGGGCGGGATCAATATTCTTAAAATCAGAAAGTAAGTTACTATACATGTTACACAAATATGACTGTTTGTTGTACTTCATGTTGATAATGGGAAATACAAGCCTTGGTGACTCAGAAAACAGAGAAATAATAAAATTCAAATTTAATCTTGTGTTATTTCACTCATTGGTCAGCACCTCACCTTCACCTTTCATATAAGCACAGTGTCAACTCTATGTAGCATTAATAAAAGACCATATTACATTAATATAAAATACAAATAGATAATTCTGCAAATGACCATTATAATATGTCAGAACATAATAAGTTCTTAAATTAATAAAATATGAACAAAGTAGATTCTGAGAAAAGAGAAAGCACTAATGCAGAGGAACAGTGACAGAATACAACAGTGGAAATCTAATCTACATTGTGGAATATCTTGAACAGGAATTGAACAGCAAGTACTCATTATGCAAATTACAGTTCATGTGAAATACAGAGTTATTTGGATGTATTCTTCTTCCTCTGCTATATAATCAAGGCATTTTTCTTCAACAATACCCATATAAACTTTTGACATAATTAGTTTATGTCTCAACAGAAAAGTGTATTTCCATTTGGGCAAACATAAATAAACATGTACACAGACCGAATTCTGACATTAAACAATAAGGACACAAACAAATATGTACTGTGGCTCATGTCTCACACACTTATTTATATAAAGTGAAGTCCCAAATATTTCTTAAGAAATCTGTCACATTATGAACAGTTTAACTTCTTGTCATCGGCTAAGAACAGGATTTCAGATTTGATTGCTTCCAAATGTAAAAATGAAGATTTTAGAAAATGTACTTTCAGGAAAAAATAAAATGCTACATCAGAGTTCCACTCTAGTGTGTAATGGGCATTAAATGAAAAACTAAACTTGGATAGTTACCATAGATACTGCACCTGTTTCTCTATCTCTGCTACACATGACTAATGTAAACTTTTCTCTTAATGTTGCCACGAGCAGGGGAAGTGGTTGCAGCCTCACTGCTGAAACAAATCAGGACCACTCCATTCACACCCCCCCACAAACACAACCAGTGCCACCTGGGGAAAGCACTGCTTCATATGCATCCTGAAGAACTCCAGTTTAGAGCAAATTTACATTTGTGCAGGCTTAAGTGTCTAACTCCTGAAAGGCTAAAACATAACTTTCTATCATTTACAATGAATTACATGCTTCTATTTCTTCTGTTTAGAAATTTGGTAAATGCTAAAAGCACATATATTTTTAACTGCAGAAAATTATTCTGTTTTACAAATACACTGGATCAGCCAGTGCAAACAGTAGGAACTACAGTGATAATACTTCAGGATCTGTTGAAGAAAATGATCCTACAATGTGGAGCTATTCTGTACATTATCCAGAAATTAGTAACATGTAAATCTTGGGGCCGCGCCATAGCTGAAGCGGTTAGCCACTGGCTTCCCATCGCGGCGGCTGGGGTTCGATCCCAGGTCTGATCAAGTGGGATTTGTGGTAGACAAAGTGGCACTGGGGGCAGGTTTTCTTTGAGTGCTTCAGTTTCCCCTGCCAATCTTCATTCCACCAATTGCTCCACAATCACCCTCACCTATCATCTGGGGCTGGTACAATAGGCCAGAAGTGGCCGGAGTACAAGGGACTTAGTCCAACCCAATAGCAATAACAAAAACATGTAAATCTTAAAAGGATAAACCCTACTTGCTTTCTGATTAAGCACCACATCATCAAGGTTTTATGATATCGCCACTAACAAGGAAGCTTGTAATTCTATACACAAACATAAACACAGTGTCATTGCAGTACCATGTCTGTCAACTCCTCACGCACATCAAAAGCAGTGCTTCTCACCAGACAACAACAAGGAGGGAACATGGGGGAGATACAAACAAAAATTAACACAACTTCTGGCATCAAATTAAATTTTTGGATCAACCTTTACAGGAAAAGTAGGCACCTAATCACATGCAGTGCTCAGAATGAAGGGGGGGGGGGACCCTGTTGCAAAAATGTGAAATGAACAAAGTGACAGCATTTCAGAGTCTGAAGTTACTAACGAAGGCTCATGAACTGATATCCAAGCCAGCCATACAAAGAACCTGAAGATGCTGACACTATGCCCCACTTCAAAGGAAGTTTCTAGGAACAGGACTTCATTTCATTTAAATTACACATTGAAATGACAGGAAATGGCACCAAAACATTATAAATATGGTATTATACCACATCCATTAAGCATGCCCACAAATTAAGGTAATGGTGTTCAACCTATGATCTGAAATGGCCTGCCAGGAAGTGCTAACCTGGAATATAAGACAATCACACTCAGAACAACAATACACCATTACATTCATTTTTGTCATTACACCAAAAACAAAGTATTTAAACTTTTGGCTTTATTTTTCCTTCTGGCTGCAGTGCTTAAAATATTAAATTAGTGATAATTTTGACGTTTTTAGACAAAAATTAGAACAGGATGCTAATGAACAAATACATGCAATTTCTGTATTAGTTATATTGACTTTAAAATGAAGCAAAGATAAGTAAAATCTTTGCTTAAGCACAGTGATGCAGCACAACAGTTAAACAAAAGCACATGTTTCTGCAGGAGTGGCAGGTGACAGACATCCATCACATGTCTTACCACTTATAGTAGTTGCTGACATGCTTCAATAAAAACTTTATATGACCCATGTTCTTCTTATGGCCTTCCAGCCTAAGGTTGGACACCACTGAAATAAGGCAAAACAAAAATTCTGACCAATATTTTAAAATATGTAAGCTAATCCATGGAAAATTGAGCATGATTACAGAACTAAGGTAGGCTTTACAGTGAAACCTCATTACAATGTATTTCATATCATCAGGTATAACAAAACCCATGCAAAGAATGGGTGCTTTATTTATCTCCAACCAAAAGCCCATATGCATAACATAAGAATCTTTCAGCTTCGCACACCGTATTGTACCCACATTTCATTATTTTAATTTCAATGTGTTCTGAAGAATATACTGAAAACAAGCATGTTATACAGAGTGAATCTGACATGTGCACACAAACTTTGGGGATGAGATCCATGTACCAAAACAAGTTCATGTAAATATGGGACTGCAAATGCTTCCTTTCTAAGTTACAGCACTGAAAGGATGCATTTACAAGAACTGCTCAAAATGTTCACCATGAGACTTAATGCATGCTTAGGTGCATCTTGTCATGGACTTTCAAACCCGTTCAAAGATCCAAGGACAGTTGCAGATAATCTGGCAGGTATTCACAATGTGCCGATGAAGTATTTCTATGGTGTGAACAGGAGGTGAATATACAAGGGCTTTGAAGTGCCCCCCCCCCACAGGTAGGTATCCAGACAATTCAAATCAGGTGAATGTGAGGGCCACACAATGGGTCCTTCTCTACCTCTCCATTGGTTATGATAGGTACCACTGAGGACATTTAGCATAATATGGCTGAAATGTGCTGGAGTATAATCAGGCATGAACCACATGCATTCTGTGACTGCCAGTGGCACATCTTCTAGGAGATCATAATCCATCACATACTGTTGATGGATTTTTGCTCTTCTGTTGGGATCACCATCTAAGGAATAGAAGGGGAGTGCATGCTGACTGATGGATGTCCCACAGTAGGCATCAATATAGACATTAAGTGTAAGTGTAAGTTAAGGAAGGAGAATTATTATGTATTGCTAATTATCTTGTTGGTATAATTGTATGTGTAACATTGTATTTATTTAATTGAGGTATTCAGTTTAGATTTTAACTATGGTTGAATTGATGTCTCTGCAATTTTATCTGTGATTGTCTTGTGACTGTTGTTTGACAAGTTTTATATTCAGTGCCAGTTGCACACTTATGAATACTCTGAAACGTTGATGTACGTATGTATCAGGCAAAACCATTTAACAGGAGATTTCTGCAGTGATCATCTGTAAGCCAACATGGCAAAACGTGAGCCTACAAAACAATCACCAACAGTACCTACCCAAACTTTAATGCTGAACTGTTGCTGATGTCTAGAATTGAGTATACCATGAGGATTGTCCTCTGCCCACTGGTGGTGGCTGTCAAAGTTTACGACACCATCTACAACAAAACCTGCCTCACCTGAAAAGGGCACTAACAAAAGAAAGGGAGGCTCAGTATATTGCTGTACAAACCACCAACACAAAGTCTCTTGGGCTGGACAACTGGCAGGCTTGAGACCTTGGACTTGCTATATTTGGTTTGGTATGGGAACTGCTCATACCACACCCTCCAGATGGTCATTTGTGTCACATTTAACTCTGCTATTATTTGTCTCATGCTGACACCTGGATTTTCTTCAACATGGTCCAGGACATGTTCTTCAATGTCAGGCATCTGGATGGATCTCCCTCTTCCCCAGTTGAGAGCAAAAGGACCAGATGTTCCAGTCCCTCTAAGCTGATGATAAATGATGGCAAATGTTTTATGGTTTGGATGGCGACAGTGTGGGAACATTACCTGAGAGAGGTGTATGGTCTTCCAGCCATTGCCATTTGCATGGCCATACATATGATGCATGTCTGCAAGTTTGTTAAATGGATACTCATCCATACTGTAGCAGATCTTCTTGTACAGTCTGCCACTGCACACAAGCAGTACACATTGTCTTTAATAGTGTGGCAAAGTGGTTTAAGGCAAATTTACTCTCGTTAAATGTGGATAAAACTTATTGTATGAAATTCAGCCTTAAACATGCAAACAACTTTGAAACTCAAGTCATATACAACAATAAAATTATTCCCTATACTACTGAATTAAAGTTTTTGGGGTTGGTATTACATAATAATATGTCTTGGAAGTCTCATATTGAAAATTTGGCTGTTAAACTCACTAAAGCTTGTTATGGTGCAAGAGTAATTAGACCTTTTGTATCATTGAACTCCCTTAAGATGATTTATCATGCATATTTTCATTCAGTTGTCATATGGATTGATTTTTTGGGGAACCTCTTCACATAGCTCAATTATTTTTAAACTTCAAAAGCGAATGGTTAGAATACTAATGAAGGCAAGACCTAGGGATTCCTGCAGAAAATTCTTTAAAATATTAAATATATTACCTCTGGCCTCACAGTACATATTCTCCTTGGCTCTGTTTGTGATTGCAAATAAAACTTGGTTCAGACAAAATTCTGAGATTCANTTTATGGTCATTTATTATCTTTTTCTTGTTCTATGACTGTTAATTACAAACTGGTAGTATTTTATGCTCAAGTAGTTTTGTGGTTGTACCTCTATCAATTAGCATACTTTTATAAAATGATTGAACTTTCCATGACTTGAGTGCGGTAATAGATGTGCTAATATGGTATTAAAATTTCATTTCATTTTATATAGTGGATAACTTTTTATGTACGAAGTTAGATAATTTGAATTGTTTTATCTGTTTATTAGTTCAAAATATTATCTATATTTATAATTTTTTAAATTGTTACCTTGTAATATTTATATTTGCTTGTTAATCTTATATTTAATTTTGACAAAATCGTTTTATGACTTCATGTTCTTTGACTTCCTCTATATCCAACAGTTGTACCAGCCTGGATTAACAGAAATGAAATAAATGAATGAATGAACATGACCAACACCACTCAACTTCTGAAACTGGACTATAAGCAGTGACACTGATTACAGCATTAAGAACATATCTGGTAGTCAAATAGAGGCTTCTGACAGGCTCTTTCTGCCATACAGGAAATATCAAGTCACTGATGGCAACAACATAAATTGAAATGGTCACTAAATTTGCTGGGCTGTAACTCTGAAAGACAGTTTGCACACCCATAATTGCATGAACTTGTTTCCTTGTTCTATTATATGGAATGCATCTCCAAAGTTTGTCAATAAATTTCAGACTCATCCTGTATACTCTGCCAACTCTCTGCTTTGTAGAATACTACATATTTCTCTTCCCTTTGTACGAATAACACTGTACAATAAATAACTTTTTACACGTATAAAAATCTGTGGACCCTATAGGAATGCAAACTCAAAAATGACCACAAGATGTATCTATCACTCACAGTTTTGAATGAATCGAAAATGACATAATGAGTAATTTAAAGATGTAATAGTATCAAAGCAGAAACTGCACATAAAACTCACTTACATTGCAGCTACTGATGACTGACATTTGTATTTCACCTTGGGGGATTTCCTTACTTATGTCCAGCAGTAGTTAGCCAACATACTGCAGCTCCACTTGCTCTAGCATCCCTTCTCCTTTGTGGGTATATCTTGAGGAATGTGTTCCCCATGCTCATCGCTAACAGCATCCAAATTTGTTTGGAAAAAGTTAAGGTGTGAATCCAAAATGTGAGTTTTTAATGACATCTTGCAGCACATGAATTTGTATGCATTGGTAAGTTCCTTACCACGTGATTTGTAATTTTGTGCAGTGAAGTTCCTGACCATTTCATATTAAACTTAGTTCAGTGAAAGCGGCCTCCGTAGTCTAGAGGTAACGTTCCCACCTCATGACTCGTAGTACGCGGGTTCAAATACCCGGCGGAGGTCGTCGAATTTTTAAGGGCGGAAAAATTCAGGGAACAAGTCCTCCGGGAGGGACTTTAAGCCGTGGGTCCCGTGTCGTAGCTTTACGGCACGTAAAAGAACCTCATATCTCCAAAGGAGGTCACTGAGCCAAATTACGGACGTTTGCCGCCCAACAGTAGTCTCTAATACCTCTGGTAGATGGGGGAAGCATTATAGATACCTCTCAGCTAGTAGAGCCGGTCTCGCTGGCTGGGCGGGACTGATGGTAAGCACCAGTACCGGTAGGATATAGAGACTGGTAGAATATCATACAGGGAAGCACAATGGACCAAGACAGATCTAAGTGCATGGGGAAACCCACCCTCTCCAATAACTAACTAACTAACTAGTTCAGTGAAAATTTGTGTTAAGGCCATGGATCAAAACAGCAGTAGTTTCTCAACATAAAACTGAAAGATCATAGAGGATCAAGGGAATATCTGTGGTCCCACAAATTAAAAAAATCATGAGATAAGCATGTCTGATGAAACTTTACATGAAGCTGAAGGTGCACAACTTTGAAAGAATTAAAAGCTGTAAGCGTAAATTTCATCAGAGTTTTTTTTTTGTATTAACCAGTGGTTTACTGATGGCATTTCTTTGACCTGGATTCAATGCTTATTGAAGTGGCCTTTCTTTATTTGAGCAATGATTTCCCTGTGTTTAGTTGCCCCATTCACAGAGGAAACAACAGAATTTTCTATAGACCAATTGTAAATCAAAGAGAAATGTGACCATTTTGAAGTCTCCATAATTATGCCAAGAATATTTATCATACTGGATATGTTTCACAAGATGGTGTATGCAGTCAAATTATGTCTTCTTACGAATGGTGTGTGCTATTGGAACTGAAGTGTATTTACTTCCATCATGGAGGAATATAGCTTCCAAACTCAACTTCAAGGAACTGATAAATAGGCACTAATTGTTTTAATTAGGATGTTGGCCAAGGACTTCCATGACAGCCAATGTTAAAAAAGTACAACAGATTTCCTTTCTGAAGAAAAATAATACAAAATCTTTTTAACACTTGCAAAACAAAGATATCTTAGTGTCTTTTTCTACAAGATGCCAAACTTTCAATCTAAAAGCCAAATGATTTTCTGGCAAATTCAGACCACAGACAAGATCACTGAGTCTGCTTCAGACATTAAAGACGTTATGCTGATGAACAAGTGGTTCAGGTTACCAGAGATCACACAAAATGTATAAAATACACAACAGTCACTGAGCAAAATCAGGTGACACATGAAAGTCAACATATAAGCTACATGGCAAAAATGAACAAGTATGGAACTGAACATGAACATGCAAACAGTGATGCACATAACCTAGAAAGCAGGGGTGGAACAGGTGGCAGATCTCTCCTGTCTTCCTACTGTAATGTAAATTCTAAAATTCTAAACTCCTATGTCATTTACAAACTGTGGTTGATAGAGAAATTATGTTTTCATTTTCTTAATCAGCATTAAAACATAAATATACATTATCTTAATATACCTGTATTACAAAAACACTGTTGAACACTGTAAATGGAAGAGGCACTACAGAGCATGGTAGTAGTCATCATCATGTTACTATCAATGACAAGTGGGTACTGTAGCATGCTGCTGGCTGCCAAGACTTGTGTCACATTTAAAACATAACTGTGCAAATAAAATCAGTGAATCAAATGAAAAGAAACTGACATATATCCTGTTGGACAATAAAAGAGGAGCCTTTTTTTCTTTGTAAAACACTGCTATGTCTATTTAAATAAAAATGACTCTTATTTCACGTATTCTTAATTCAAATTTCAGCATAATGTACTCTCATAATATCCTGAGGTCCCCTAAAGCAGGATGCAGTGAGATTTCACTGTATAAAGTTGAAACAAAAATTCAGTATGGAAATCTTATTCAGAACTGAGGTAAAATAAAATAAGACTACTATAGTAAGGATCAAACACAATCTCACAGAAATATGGCTGCTTGTAACAGTGAATGTCCACAAGACAGACAGCATCTGACTTCTTCTTCTGGCAGGTCTGCTACTTTTCACATATCTTCCCAACTTAGTATTGGGTTAGAAAAGAGTACATTCTCCAATAGAATATGAACCCTCACCTTCGTCTTCTGAGGGAAGCATTCTGTCCAGGCAAACCAAAGTAACCTCTTGGAATCACCATCCTAGCATTTCCCTGTGCAGGCCTAGAGCCACCATGTGCCAAGAGAGTAGTCAAGTGGGCAGCATAACCATCCTGCAGCACTGTTGCTAGCGAGTGGTGCTTTTTGGACACCTTTCCCACAATAAAAATTTGTTTTGCTTTCAGGCCAATTGAAGTGTATACACTGATGTCCTTACTGCTCCCATATGCTACATGCATCACCAACCCATGTTCCTGTAATATACAGAGACCATAATAATACAGCTTAGTGACGTCTTTGAACACAATTCCCAGTGTCTACAGCTGCAGAACATGACTTAAAAGATCTGCACCATTGCTATATAAAAGAAAAATACAGCAAAACTGCCAAAAAATACACACAGTAAAAATACATTTGGAGCAGTCACTATATTCTTATTTTATAGTGAAATAAGAAATGACCTTAACCAACACTGCAGTTTTTGAAAATTCATTAACATACATTTCAAAACCCTCCAGCAGTGTAGTGCTGAACTAAGTTTCATGAAAACTAGCCATCTAATCTAAGTTAAAGGGAGGAAGAAGCAGACATGAGCATACTATCCTACTTTTCTATGAAGAATAGAAAGTAGATTAAAAGAGAGAAAGTACTTTTTAAAGATAAAGTCACAGCACCACATACTACAGTGATTACAAAGTGTTTGATAGTCTTTTAAATGTATTCAAATTGGAAATTATGAAGTTTCTATATGTTTTTTTTTCTCACAGCTTATAGCAAGAATGGAAAGAACAAAGTCCTAGGCTTATGTAATCTAGATTTTATTATGAACCAAAATGGCTCAGAATTTCCTGACATTTGGTGGCCTTCATGGCCTGTTACAGGGATAGCTTTACTTTTTACTTTACTTGGTGGAAATATACCATGTTAAATTTCAATCAACACCGTGAAATGATTTACGGGATGCATTAACACATTCACTGATGGCCTCACGTAAACTAGGATTTGTGATGAATCACTATCACTGAAAATTGGACTTGTCCGACAACTTTTACTGGAAGCCTTCCATATATAATTTCAACAAAATCTGTGGAATGGTTTACAGAATATATGAAAAAGTCAATAAATACTGATGAAAACTAGAACTATCCAACAACTTTCAGCAGTCTTCCTTATCAGATTTCAACATTATCCACCAATGGTTTATGTGATATATGAAACAGTGCATATATGGCCTTATGTCAAGGCATTATTATGGTTGAAAATCAGAAATGCCCCAAAACTCTGTATGAGTCGCTCATAATAAATTTTAAGAAAATTTATCACATGGTTTAGGCACTGGTACTCATTTATTTCGCAAAAAATCTATCAGTAACCACTATTACATCAGAAATTGATGCACTCCCTTTCTTCCCAAAGCAAGGCAACCAGCATCATACATATTTATCATCTTGAAAAAGGCTGGACACCATGCTGTGATCTTTTCATGTCTATTCTCAAAGATCTGAACTTTACAACATCTACTTTTATTCAAAAGCTATCACTCATACAGATAAACCATTTGAACTTATACATTAAGAACTATAAAAGGGTCTTACAGAAAACTTTTTGGACATATACAATGTATATGTCCAAAAAGTGCCAAACAGTGTCAAAGATATGTGCAGTTCTCATGGGTATAATATTCAATAAAACAGAACTTATTACATAAAACATTCAAAGAACAAACTGTCACCCCTTCAAATTTAAGATATCTAGGTATAATGGTTAATCAGTTACCACCAAAAGAAACAAACAAGTAAACAGATATACTGTGTAGTCACTTCATGAAGTTACTTCATACAGTTAAATACATTCCAAAATTTGTAACTACATAAAATTTAGAGGCCATACACTTAATAGCATTAATGTAGCTCCCACAGCCACTTTGTTGTTATTAGAAGGGAAATGCAAATCAAAAGTAGCATGGCATAACATGCATACATCCAAAGGAAACAGTTACTTCTCTAGCCAGAATTGCTTGTGTTTGTTTAAGCACAACTTCTTGCATGTGGCACATACCTGTATGAGATTTTTTAGGTAAGTTGCCTTGTGCCCCAAAGGGTCTGTAGATAGTCCATCAGCAAAAGACACCAGTCCATGTGGAAAGTTGTGCTGTGAGAGCCAGGAGACAACTTTCTGCTGCTGCATGTCAGGCCGACCTGTGATGTATATGATCAGGTACCCCAGTTCCTGCCAGTGCCTGAAGCAATAAGGCAGTAAACTGTCACCAAGATGACTCAGGTCTCCAATTGTACCGCACTGTCTGAGAGAACAACACACTACTTGATGAAGGAATGAGATTCCAAAGTGTATTCTTGACAGAACTGACATGCATCATATTGTCATGTGTAAGTGACTAGATTTGGGGTTTGGATTTAAAACTGGATTTATTGAACACTTATAATGTGTAGCTATAAATAATTACAACAGCCTCACTAATTTGCATACTCTATAACTCATTACAACTACAGCACATACAAAGTTTTCTGTTCATTATTCTGTCATCACTAGTCGCTGCTAGGCAGTTGGTACTACTCGTAATAATGAAGATTCCTTACAGCCAACCAGGAAAAATTGCCTGATCAGTGGAAGGAGTCAATTATTGTACCAGTTCACAAGAAGGGCGATAAAACTGACTGTAGTAATTATCAGGGGATATCACTGCTATCAACTTCATACAAAATTTTATCCAATATTCTTCTCTCAAGGTTAAGTCCATATATAGATGCAACTACTGGGGATCATCAGTGTGGGTTTCGATGTAACAGATCAACTATAGATCAGATCTTTTGCATTCATCAGATATTGGAGAAAAAATGGGAGTACGATGAGACATTACATCAGCTATTCACAGACTTCAAGAAAATGTATTGTACGATATTCTGATAGAGTTTGGGATACCCATGAAATTAGTTAGGTTGATTAAGATGTGTTTAAACAAAATGTATAGTAAAGTGTGTGTAGGTAAATATTTGTCTGAAAAATTTCCTATCCAGAATGGTCTAAAGCAAGGAGACGCTTTACCACCACTCCTTTTCAACTTTGCTTTAGAATATGCCAATAGGAAGGTCCAGGGAAACACAGTGAGACTGAAATTAAACGGGACACATCAGCTGTTGGCCTATGCCAATGATGTGAATTTACTGGGTGATAATATACAGTAGATACCATAAAGAAAAACACACAAACTTTAATTGACACAAGTAAACAGGTTGGTCTAGAAGTAAACATAGAGAAAACTAAGTATATGTTGCTGTCTCGTCACCAAAATTCAGGGCAAAATCATGACATAAAGATAGGAAACAGATGTTTTGAAAATGTGGCACAGTTCAGATATTTGGGAACAACGATAACAGATCAAAACCTGATTCAGGAGGAAATTAAGAGGAGACTGAACACGGGTAATGTTTGCTACCATTTAGTCCAGAACCTTTTGTCTTCTTGTCTGCTGCCCCCAAACATAAAAAAATTAGAATATACCAAACTATAATTTTGCCTATCGTTCTGTATGGGTGTGAAACTTGGTCTCTGACATTAAGGGAGGAAGATAGACTGAGGGTGTTAAGAGAATATTTGGACCGAAGAGAGGTGAAGTAAGAGGAGGTTTGAGAAACTTGCACAATGAGGAGCTTCATAACTTGTACTCTTCTCCAAGTATAATTAGAATGAACAAGTCAAGGAGGATGAGGTGGACAGGGCATGTAGCACGAATGGGGGAGACGAGGAATGTGTATAGGATATTGGTGGGAAAGCCAGAAGGAAAGAGACCATTGGGAAGACCAAGGCGTAGGTGGGTGGACAATATTAAAATGGATTTTAGAGATATAGGACAGGATGGTATGGATTGGATTGATCTGGCTCAGGACAGGGACCAGTGGAGGGCTCTTGTGAACATGGTAATGAACATTCGGGTCCCATAAAATGCTGGGAAATTCTTGAATAGCTGCAGAATTTGCGGCTCCTCCAGAAGGGCTCAGCTCCATGAGTATGTAAGTAAGGGCCTTGCCATATAGCCTTGGTGTAGACAACACAGAAAACACCACTTCCAACAGTTTCATTATTGTTGTGTGTTGATATTTTGGTGCAGAACTATAATGTGGTGTCAGTATCTGTTGCTGCGGAAACATGTTTCCTGTGCCACTGCTAAGCAAGACTGCCTTTACACACTCCACTATTCCAGCATCCAGCCATCATGTGACACCATCAAAAGGAAACCATAAAGTGTGAAGAATACCATCTTCTGGAATGTGATACCATGAAGTCTGGTAGAAGTTTACGGATGTTTCAGTGGAATGTGCTACCTCTACATTCAGTGTGGGAGTGTCTTTGTACAGCTCCCAAATATACCTATCATGAAGCTTCTGCCATCTGGGCCAGAAGCCCCAATCAGAGATCATACTTCATCTACTGGTGCCACTTCTAAATTCCAAGAGGCCATAAAGGGTTAGGCCTTTATGGCCTGAATTATTGTTTTTGCATAAATTATGAGTAAGAGACTTACATGCTAGAGCAGTGTTTCCCAAATGGTATTAAGTGTAACACCAAGGTTCTGCAAAGTGAAAATATGGGGTTCCACAAGAACATTCTGTTAAACTTTAATGGCCGAATGTTATATATATATGCAGCAAGCAGCACCCTGAGTTGGCCGAATATTATATATATATATGCGGCAGGACACGTGCTCTCTTTGGGAGTGCTGACAGTTTGACCTTGGGTTTGAAACCAAAACAAACCCAGGCAAGGTCATGTCAGTGGTTCATTCCTTAGCTCTGCAAAATGAAATCGTTCATCAAGGTATTGGTTTCGATACTATTTGTGTTTAGATATAGCGGCCTCCGTAGTCTAGAGGTAACGTTCCCACCTCATGACTCGTAGTACGCGGGTTCAAATACCCGGTGGAGGTCGTCGAATTTTTAAGGGCGGAAAAATTCAGGGAACAAGTCCTCCAGGAGGGACTTTAAGCCGTGGGTCCTGTGTCGTAGCTTTACAGCACGTTAAAGAACCTCATACCTCCAAAGGAGATCACTGAGCAAAATTGCGGACGTTTGCCGCCCAACAGCAGTCACTAATAACTTCTCAGCCAGTAGAGCTGGTCTGGCTGGCTGGGCGGGACTGATGGTAAGCACCAGTACCGGTAGGATATAGAGACTGGTAGAAATCATACAGGGAAGCACAATGGACCACTACAGGTCTAAGTGCATGGGGAAACCCACCCTCTCTAATAACTAACTAACTACGTTTAGATATGACTGTTTATGACCTGGTCAGCCAAATATAGCCCAGCTTTGTGTCCAGAACTGATGAGAAAATATTCATAAGTGCTTGCATATGAGTAACTCCAGAGCCTTCAAGGAAGTGTGAAACATTCAAGGATTGGTTTTCAGTGGAGAATTATCAGTTAGGAATTTAGTGTCAGATTGTCTAACATTTCTTTATCAGTTAACCCTTTGACGTTGTCATTTAAATTCCGCGGCCTCGGCTCCTGCGGTAATATATTCAGCCGGCCATTTAAATTTTGCTCGAAAATGATTTATTCATCATTGTTCTTAAATTCTATGAGATAGGAACATGAAACTTTCACTAAAATGATCTTAAATGGTGGTTTTATAACCT
>NW_019740661.1:2361962-2365132 GCF_002891405.2 Cryptotermes secundus
GGAACGTTGCTGCAAGACAGGCATATGTAACGACGACTTAGCGCTCTTAAACGCGTGTGTCATTAAATACAGTCCTCCTGACAACAGGCCAGTGAAAAATCTAACAATCTACAGCAAAACCATCAATTATTATGGGCGTTATAACATACGTGTGCAGCTGGATGAAACATACACGTCGAACCCCCCCAGACGATTTAAATACCTGACGAAACATACACGTCAAACCACGGCAACGGGTTAAAAAGTCAGTGTTAGACTGTCACATATTTCTCCGCACATCATTTTTATTTTGTGTCTTGGAAGAGGTATAAACCCACTGAGCCAGTATTACTTTGTGAGTAAAAGGCATCTTCGCCACTGTGACTTTCGGTATCAGTGTCGGACTGGCACTCTTTTCAACTAGTATTATAATTACTTTGCATCACTATTTTGCAAGTATTACTAATAGGTGAGAGTGTTGCTTTGTCAATCAACATAATTTATTTGATTCTGCTAGAAACCCCCCTCCCCCAAGATGATTCTTCAATTGCACAAGGCGGATGTCACGGTCAGTGGCGTTTCTCGGGGGGAGGCCAAGGTTATCTGGGGCCCAACTGAGTCGACTGGAGGTGAAACATTCACAACACTGGCCAACCAAAGGGAAACAAAGACGTCATGTGTTTTTCTAAATAAGAAAAGCAGGAGCACGCTCTTCTATTGTAAAAAGGGCGATGTCACTCTGTGTGAGGTGGACTGCTTCGAGAAGTGCCATGCGCATCAGAGTGTATTGTAAACTGTGTAGTGACGCAGTTCAAACATGTGTACAGTCTGAACAAAATATTATTGTATATAGTGTGATTATATTTAGAATATCACCATTATTCAAGGTTGAAGAAAAAAACAATGGGTAAGTCCTTTGGAATTTCATAACATATATAAAAAAGATTATATTTTGCGTTTCATGACAAAATAATCAGTTAATTTTCATTTGTAAAAATTGCTCTTTTGTGTATATGTAGAAAATTTTATTGTCTTTCAGGTTGTTTTTAGTTTGTATTTCTATGTTGCATAGAACAGAAAACATGTTGTATTTTTTCTGAAAGTTTGCAATGTTAATTAATTAGGGAGATTTAAATACCAGCTGCAGAGGGCTCCCGGCAATTTAAAAGTCTGTACGTTAAAGGCTAAAATATAAAAATATGACAAATTGAAAATATGTAACATATTCATTTTAAGCTTCATATACATATCATATACATGATATATGGCTTTTGTTTATAAATATGTGCAGTAAAATAATATTTTGACATATCCTATGATTATCATTACTTACTTGTGGTCAGCTTTCTTGTCTTAAAGTATACAAATTTTATCAGTCATTCCATAAAAATTTTTTTTGAGTGTGAAGGGTTCTGTGGCCAAATTAAATATGGAAACACTGTATTGCATGAATGCATCATGAAACACCAAAATAACCTATAAATACTTTTACTGCCATTGGCCTACAGTGACATTTACAAGCAACAGAACAGGCCTTGCACAAACTGTCTACAAATGTAGATATCACCTACAAAAACTGGATGCTAGAATGAAAATATGTGAATAATATGCAACAAAATTAGGTACTATAATGAACATTTTAGGCAGCCAAGTGAATGGTGAGGATGTAAAGTGGTAGGAAGCAAGAAAGTTACAGTTTTAAGTACAATATGTAAGAGAAATTGACAGGGGTTACCTTAAAAACAGAGACCAACAAGAACCATACAATATGCTTTTACTCACCGTACAATATCAACTGCACCTGCTCGGACTTTAGGGTCACGTCCTGTTACTGACATACTGGCTGTGAACGACCCATCAATACTGAAGACAACACATTCTGTTCTGGGAGGAACCACTGCCATGTAGAAGTCTACTGAAGTGTGGTCTCCCCTGCAAGAAAAATTGCATCAATTTTGCAAGGGAAATGTCACAAGAACAATAAAATGTGTATGTAATTCTCTTACTGCAGAGTTACATACAGGATAATACACATATATACTGGTCTGACATCTGCATCTAGATATGTTTCCACAATATACATCAAATGCAAATGTTTTTGTAGTTATAAAGAAAAACTGCAGTTCATTTTCCAAAAGAGCAAACATTAAAATTATACTGGTATATGCCGGTATAATTTTAATTATGCCTTACTGGATATAGCAAATTTATTCCACTTTGCTCTTACACTTATACAGTTTACAATTTTATGACTACTGCCATCTGCAGTATCACACTTACTGCTGCCATTCACTAGATAACAATAGACTTCAACCCACTGCAGCGAATACTAGACTGCAATTAACTGGTTACTCTCCCTCTAGTAACTGGCTCAATACTCACTCATGAATCACTCACTACTCACTAACTCTGAATAGTGTTCGCTGCTCCTTATTTATCCTTGGCACGGACAACACAGAAAACAGTTACGTGATAGGTACCGCTGTTGCCTTACACCATGTTTACAGCTTGTCTAGAAACAATGTCGAGTTGTTTACTGCTCTCTAGCAACCGCGGAATCCTTTGGTAACGTCACCGTGGGAGGGGGCGGGATGTTTACTGGCCTGTTACCATAGCAGCAGCAATGCTCCGAAGGTGTTATGTCACTGCTGGCTGGGGAGCGAGTGTCCTGCATAGCGCAAATATGTCACAGTATTTAACTGGAAAGTACACAGTTCTCTTACCTTACAACCATTTTGATAGGATACATGCCATAACTGAGGGCACTATCTTCAGGAAATGTGTACGTAACACGACCAGTCTTATCTGTCACTTCTGTTGCTACAAGCGTCCACTCTCCAGCAGGTGCATCTTTCATCACATGTATATCAACTTTTTCACCTGAAAAATGATATGTGTTCATTATGATTACATTGATAAGGATGAAAAGAGCCAATGTAGCACCACTGTGTAATACTGCTGTGTTCTCCTGGTATATTTTTTACACTGTGCAAGGAAAGTCTTTGTTGGTAGTGCACTTTAGGGTCTCAGTGGAGTCTGAAGTACTGTTTTTGCTACAAACAACATTTTTAGGTATCTCAATGGGCCATTCAAGAGATGAACAATGAAATGAAACCCATATGGTCTTCCTAGAATTTCATAATTCTACATTTTCTGCAGTGTACCAAACCAACTCACAAAAAAAAAAAAAA
>NW_019740661.1:2366784-2379432 GCF_002891405.2 Cryptotermes secundus
TTGTGACATAATTCATGGTACTATTCCAGCATTTTCTTGGTATGACTGAGGACAACCACAAAAATTCTCAGTCATAACAGTCAGTGTCTCAGACAAGAATAATTTCAAGCACTTGAACAAATGCGACAAGTGCCACTGCTTCAACCAACATACCCAGTTCTCAAATGGAGGCTCCAGATTTATTTTTGGTCATACTGCAGAACCCAAATTTCTTCAACTTACTTACTTACTAACTTACTCATGACGCTGAGCCCTTCCTGAGGATCCGCCAATTCTGCAGATATTCAAGCATTTCCCAGCATTTTATGGAACCCAAAGGTTCATTATCGTGTTCACAAGAGCCCTCCAGTAGTCCCTATCCTGAGCCAGATCAATCCAATCCATCCCATCCTATCTCTCTAAGATCCATTTTAATACTGTCCACCAACCTACGCCTTGGTCTTCCCAGTGGTCTCTTTCCATCTGGCTTTCCCACCAATATCCTATATGCATTCCTTGTCTCCCCCATTCATGTTACATGCCCTTCCCACCTCATCCTCCTTGACTTGATCATTCTAATTATACTTGGAGAAGAGTACAAGTTATGAAGCTCCTCATTCATTATTTTCATTTTCCTAACATGATTATTTTTACAGTGAGGATCTGTTAGCCCCACGCCCAACCCTCAAGCTGGAGGACCACCCATTGTCGGCTGCCCATGACTGTTTATTCAATATATTTGCAGCTTCCCTTCATAGCTGGAGAGTGTCTCCTCCATCCGCAACCTGATGATGAGCCATACCGTGGTCATAAGGGACCCACCTAACATGGTAAATTTCTTCAATAGTCACTTTATTTTGTAAATATGTGAATTCTTCCAACACTTTCATCAAAGGATGTGGGCAATTTTCTCTCTTCTTATAGCTGATTTTTAATGGAATTCTGAACAGACTTTCTTCAAGGCAATCATCAATCTCACAGTTTTTCTGTTCTTGTTCAGTTTTGTTTCTCTTTTTCAATGTCAATCAGTAATCACTGTGTGCCATTTTGATATCCCCCCCCCCACACACACACACATTTGGACCAGTCCCTGAATGTTTCATGAGCCCAGAACTGTCATCTCAAAATTACTTAACTTACAAAACCCTGTGTTTCTCACTATTCACTTTTCACAAACTGTCTACAATATTTTGTGTCACTGGCATTTTCCTCTAATTTCACTAATAATCTTAACGATAATTACCTGCTCTAACAATCTGTAATCCACATTGATAAACAAAGACAACACTACATCAACAAAAGACATTAACCACAAAACACATTTAATTCCAAGAACTGCTTAACCCATAGCTGCTGAATCATGTAGTCATGTGCCAGCAAACTAGTGTTGACAGTTGCCGTACAAAAGCATCAGTCTGGTTATTTAAATGTCACACCCATTAATCAAAAAACACAAGAGTTACTTGATTCTGGAGTGCAACCTTCTTATGTAAGTTAATAATTTGTCTCAAAATTATTAATTCTAGCCTTTTCAACTAAAGTATCACTTGTTGCATATTTATTACGTCCTTTATGTAAACAAATGAAAATACAAGGGTACTCTACATCACTACACAAAGAGTAATATGATTTTTAAGCCAACCTGCCAGAGTGATCATGTCGAGAGGGCCATACATAAAACGTGCCACAAGAACCTGACGGGCACCTTCTCTCACTATGACATCATTAGCACGATGGTTTGCAGCAACATTCTGAAAAGGGAGAAAAAAATATCCTATGATGCACAGTCCATGAAACCAGAACCCTCATAACAATGACATCACATTACTCCCTCACTCTTGTGACAGACAGTGCTTTACCCACTGATCTCAGCAGTATACATGGCAGACATCTACACATGAAGCAGCAAAGAAAGGCAAGATCTAGTGTGTGTGACACTAGAAGACCTCTCCACTGAGCTGCAACTTTCAATAGCTGACATGCAAAATGATGAAGAGAATGTGAAGGATATTTAGTCAAGAAAATGTGAGATTTGAGGATGTCATGGTGACTGTGAAGATTATGTCTTTAGGAATGTGACACCAAAGCAGTTTGATGGATATTTACTGATGTTCTGGAGGTACATGTTGCCTCCATCTTCAGAGCAGAAGCATTATGTCAGTAAATATCTATCACATTCCATGATGTCACATTCTGGGATACAGCTATTTTTATAACCAGATACTTCTTACTTCTGACATGAATACACTTTCCCTGAGTGTGCTCTACAGTCACATGAACACAGAAATGGAAAAACCACAACTTTCATAATTCATGTTAATCTTTAGCTCCGTTTACAAAATAATTATGTCTCATGATGCTATAGAAGCATTTCAGTATAGTGAAAATGCAATAAAACTTTTAAACATCAAAAGTAGTGAAGTGTGTAATCAGGTTTAATACCAGCATTTATTATAGTTAGAATACTGTATTTATAAATTTAAAACTCTGGAATTATCTACCAGTGGATTTACATCACTACCTTTAATTTTGTTTCTGGTTAAGGACAGCAGTAAGCAACATACAAGCAAATAAACTGTAACTGGAGTTTTAATTTTCATTCTTGTAACATCAGACTTTTACCTGTTAACACCTACAAGCAGTCTCATGTCCTTCAACGTAACTAGCTGTCTACTTACATCTGTACCAGCCCATCCTATATTTAATGTGTAAGCATTTTCTTACTAGCACCAAATCACCTTGATTAATTAACTTCATCATTAAGCAATTATCTCCTTATCCCTTAGGTACAGAGTGTAGGACAGAAAGGAGGTGCCTAAGACTGAAAAATCAGTATAAAACATCAAATTCAGTAGCCATCTTGTTCACAACATGGTACCAAGTTACACAAATTGCACATCACTTGGTAGATTCCTATTCCCTGTGGCCCCCATGGCTACAACAAACATGCTTACAATGAAGCCAGACTCCATCATATTAGTTTTTTAGGTGGAAAATCCAATGAGCATACAATCTAACATCTGTTTCACAGAATTTCCAAACTCATGGATGTCTTAAAATGAATCAAATGTTAATAACAACCAAAGTAGAGTTTAAGAACATACACATAAAAGCACATTTCCTTTCATTGACTTTAATTCACATCTAGACTAGTGTCACTGCTAAAAATTCAATGGAAAGCACTGTCATTTGTTAAACAAATTACATTATTAGTGTCTGCTGATTATATACAGTTTAATTATAACATTAAGTTTTAAAGCTCAACACAAAAGTGGGGCCACAATAATGGTGAAGCAGCAGATTTTAGTGCTTGTAAATGTAAACTTACTGGCTTTTATGAATACAGACTTCTTAGGTTCAGCTCCTTTATCCCTTCTGAAACTTTACCTCTGTCCTTTCAAAACCCTTTTAATTGTTCATACTACTGCCCTTCATTCCTCATTCAGATTTACAGTAAAACAGTTTAGATAAGTGCCACTCCAAACAAGCTGTTATAGGAGAAAAACAATAAAGAATATCAGACATGCTATGTACTCTGTTATTTCAACATTTTCTCACAGATCTGCATCCCATGTCCATGCAAGCAACAAAACACACATGCATATACTGACTTTTATAATTATAGATATATGGAAGTATGTATACGTCATCAAATGATGCATCGAGGGTGTCTGATGATTAACACTGTCTGCCAGGCACTGACAGTAACTACGTCCTCTACAAGTGCAAGCAAACATACATCGCACTGGCCTTCTTATATAAGATGTACATGCTCACCAATAGGTTAAAGAGAACATAAAACATGGAGTGCTGATAGAATCACCTACACAGAAAACAAAATTAAAAGTGTCAACACAAAGGAATGAGATACTCGGGAAAGTGTCCTAAATGATAAACACTGAAATAATTTTATAGGTCCACCAGGACAAACGTTGGGAAGAATAATATAAGATGAAGCTGTATATACAATATTTACTCATTAGGAGTGTACAACATTACTGATTCTCCTTTTCTTTTACATGTTGGACTTCACTGTAGATACTGCAGTTTCATTCTACACCCACTCCCCCTTCCAGTTGACTGACAGAAGGATCTCATTTCTTGATTAAAAGAACTTCTAGCTAACTTTGTATACAACAACTTTATAGTCCTCTATTTGTAAGGAACACTATGTTTACAACTGACAAAGGTAAGTGGCAGCCAGGATTCAGAATGTGGGACACATTATCAAGTTTTGGGAGAATAAAATAGTGATCTCACACACCAGTTTGTATGAAGACAAAGTAACTGATTATTTTAATATTCTTTTATTGGTAGAATTCACTCTTATATGACAATATAAGGAGAAAATATCATAACTGCCCTTTGTAGAAAATAAATATATTGTGTAAAAAGTGTAGCAATTATCTGAGTACACATGAAAGTTCGTTTCTAATTATCTAGAATTATGCCTTGAAAAATTCTTATCTGTAAAGAAATTACAGTACTTTCTTTAGCCTACTTTCCTTATTTTGAAAAGGTAAAAGTAGGCTTATGAGATCACCTTGTTATGTCCGTGTATCTCCCCCACATCAACTTTTGAATGCCTGAACTGATCATTATAAAACTTGACATGTATATTATGGCACCTGAGCCCATCTCAGCAGCATACTTAATAAAACCCTCTCATCAGTCTGTGTGTCTGTATGTGTATCCCTTTACCGTTGCTAGGCAATGGCTTGATAAACATGTTCCCACAGCACAGAATATGTGCAACAGCAGAAGAATTGTTGGATGCGTCATTTACTATATGGTCCATGTCATATGAAATGAGAGTCTGAGCATGTGTACTGCCAAAGTGGTGGTCTGAAGACTTCAAGAGCTGTCAGGCAGTAAGACATGGTCATGAGTCCCATGGGACTTGGAACCAAGAATCACTCTGCTGGCAGTAGCAATTTATTGGACTGGACTAAACTGTGTACCCCCCACCCCCTACCGCTGCTAGGCACCTGGTCAGTAAACATGTTCCTGTGGCAATGAATAATTGTTGGAGGCATCATTTTCTATGCGGACAGCATCATTTCAAAGAAAAGTGGGCTATCAATTCTTACCACAACTTCTTTACTTGTATGCTGTACCTTAAGTTTCACAGAAGTTCTCTTCTTGATCCACTTTTCTCTTGGTTGACTTGGGCTGAAGCTTGCAAGGTCCTTGTCTTCATTACCAATTGTTGGTACAATGTCTACTCGACCAAGCTGTAAGAGAAATCCAAGACATAAAATTTCCTAATATTCTGAAAATATCGGATGCAACTTTTTTCAAAACTTGTAAGCAGTATTCTATTGACCTTTAAGCAAAACTTTTGTACAGTGTTTGAATTTCAGATATATCCCACAATTTTGTCTTTGAACCTTCTAATGCCCACTGACACTTAATGCACAAAATGCCACGTGCAAAAACTACCACAGCGAGGACCTTAAAGCTTCTTCTCAGATCTGAGCATATTCTATGCTACCAGATTATAATCACTTTATCTTAGAATATCCTGACATCTTGGAACTACTCTTGAGTATTCCTAGTAGCCTTGCACTGTGCAGTTTGTCAATTTGGTGGCAGTCTGAATGCTCACTATCATTCAATTCAGAGTCATTCTTTCCATCTCTCATCTGAAAACACAAAGATTAAAATACAACACTATAATTTTATACTTTATATTGTGGTCTTCTGTGTTATGACACTGTGCAGTCTGATAGGTGATATGACAGTTTTGAAGAACATAATGCCTCTGTCTTCAAGGGAGAAGTGAGCTCTGTTGGGAAGGTAGCTGGGTATATAGAAGAGGTAGGGGAAGAAAAAGGTTATGGAGCATAGGAGTGGCTGATCAGAAAGGAATGTGGAAGAGGAGACAGGACTCTGGACAGACCAATGGAAACAGTAGGTCCTGAGGAATGTGAATTAGCCTAAGACAGCAGAAAAGAAGTATATAAAAATGAACTGAAGATGGAGATAGCATGTTCCTCCAAAATGGTGGTATCCACTGACTATATGCTGAAATTACCTGGAAGACCACAATTTGAATTTCTGCTGCCATGAAAACTTTGAATCTCGTGTGATTTTACCGGTTGTTATATGGAGAAATATAACTTGGTCTTTTACTGTAAGTGAAGAACAAACTGAGGGTATCTGAAGACAAGGCACTGATGAATTGTTTGTATCTATGAAGAAGGAGGTAATATGAGGATAAAAGAAAACTGCATGATGAAGAGGTTTATAATTTGTATGCACTAACTTCCTTATTTTATACTTCTCATCAATCATTTTTAGAGTGAGCTCCAAGGAACATTTGAGTTCATCCTTCTAATCACCCTAGGTGACTACACACAAATCCTTCAGGAGTATAAAATGTGTATCAACAAGGAAAAGCATATTTCAATGCTTATTTAATACCCAGAACTTAATTATGAACTATAACTAGTTTGCAGTACTTATATAATATACCTAACATTTCATTTTCCATGATACTACAAACTAAGAATGAAGATAAAGAGGGGCAAGTAATATACATCACACTTGAGTGCAAGGTCTGTGATATGCAAACTCTCACCTGGCGCAAAATAAATGCTATGACATCAGAGGATTCCCAGTAACTGGCATGGAACAGGTGGGGCAGAGCATTGGTTGGAAAGTTTGCCAGTCCTTCAGGACAATACAGTGCATAGTCAAGCCGCTTTGTGCCCCACCATTTCTGGGTTACTGTGAACACAACAGCTGAAGTCACTAAGAATCAGAATCAACCTGACCATAAGATTTAATCTTTCCAGGTCCATACTCTCACATTTTAGCAGCTTCAAAATAACATTAGGAACAAGAACAGCTGTGACTTATACAGGGGGTTAAATTAAGAAGGATTACCAACCTAGAACAAATTTGGTAAAAGAATTGATTTGATTGTAGATTCCCAGAAGAGAATTACTTCTCCCTGCTACTGATTGTACACAGAGATAGTAACGTCAGGCAGATGGAAATACATACAGCTGAGCCATCATCAACTGAGCCTAGTGCTTCGGAGGTAAAAAATGCTACTGAAAAGTTTTAAAGATATAAATCTCCATATACTGATAAAATTCTGACAGAAGTGATTCAAGAAAGGTGTGAAACATTACATTGTAGGATCTATGAACTCATTCATTCTATTTATTATTTGGAATAAGCTAGAACTGCTCCAGCTGGGGAACAAGCTTATTATTGTACCTATTTACAAGAATGGTGATAAAATTTCCTGCAATGGTTACTGAGCCATATTGTTGTTATCGACTTCATTCACAATTTTATTCTATACCCCTTCCTCAAAGTTAACTATATATGTAGAAAAAATTACTGGGGATTATCAGTGTGGGTTTCAACATAACAGACCAACTACTGATCAGATTTTTTGAGTTTGTTAGATATGGGACAGAAAATGGAAGCACAATGAGAGAGCATTAGCTACTTGCAGATTTCAAGAAAGCCTATGATTCAGTTACCAGAGAAGTACAGTACAGCATTCTCATTTAGTTTGGTATACCCAAGAAATTAGTCAGATTAAGCAGAATGTTTCTGAATGAAACCTACAGTAAAGTTCATACAGGTAAACATTTCTCATACATTTCCTGTTCTGAATGGTCTGAAACAAGGAGATGCTTTATTGCCATTTCATTTTAACTGTGCTTAAGAATATGCCATTATGAAGGTTCAAGAAAACCAGGTAGGACTGAAACTGAATGACACATCAGCTTGTGGTCTATACTGATGTTAATTTACTGAGGGATAACATAAAAAAGCTCTAATAAATGCCAGTAAGGAAGCTGGTCCAGAAGTGAACACACAAAGAACTAAGTAGATGCTAATGTCTCATCACCAGAATGCAGGACAAAACCATAGCATGAAGACAGCTAACAGATCCTTTGAAAATGTGGCAAAATTAAAATGTCTGGGACAGCTCCACTCCCCCATGCATCTTCATGGCATGATGCTTAACCCGTTGCCGTGGTTCGTCGTGTATGTTTCGTCAGGGATTTAAATCGTCTGGGGGGGTTCGACGTGTATGTTTCGTCCAGCTGCACACGTATGTTATAACGCCCATAATAATTGATGGTTTTGCTGTAGATTGTTAGATTTTTCACTGGCCTGTTGTCAGGAGGACTGTATTTAATGACACACGCGTTTAAGAGCGCTAAGTCGTCGTTACATATGCCTGTCTTGCAGCAACGTTCCTGTGGCTATTGCGAGCTGTTTCTGTTATGAATGATGTGTTTTNGCCGAGATACAGGGCGCCCATATTATAAGGTAAGGTTATAAAACCACCATTTAAGATCATTTTAGTGAAAGTTTCATGTTCCTATCTCATAGAATTTAAGAACAATGATGAATAAATAATTTTCGAGCAAAATTTAAATGGCCGGCTGAATATATTACCGCAGGAGCCGCGGCCGCGGAATTTAAATGACCACGTCAAAGGGTTAATTAAATAAGCACAGGGCTAACTTTACCTCTTCATGTTTGTCATTATCAAATCAAAATTTCATTCAAGAGGAAATTAAGAACAGCTTAAATATGGGTAATGCTTACTACCATTCAGTACATAACCTTACATTTTCTTGCTGCTGTCGAAAAACATAAAATTAAAATACTATAATTTTGCCTGTGATTTTGTATGGGTCTGAAAATTGGTCTCTGATATCAAGGGTACAACAAAGATGGTGGGGATTTGAGAACAAGGTGTTCAGGAGTATATTTTGACCTATGAGGGATAAAATAAAATAAAAAACTTCATAATGGGCTTCACAGCCTGTATTCCTCATATGTCATTAGAATGATCTAGTCAAGGAGGATGACATGGGCAGTGAATGTAGCATACATGGGAGAGGAGAGAATATAGAATTTTGACAGAAAAACCTGAAGAAAAAAGTCCACTAAGGAGATCCAGACATACAAAGGAGGATAATATTATATGGTATTTTACAGAAATAGGCTTGTGTGTGTATGATCTGATTAGGACAGGACAGGGACCAATGGTAGGCTCTTGTGAACATGGTAATGGACATTGAGCTCCATAAAATGCTGGGAATCTGAATGACATGGCAACTGTTGGCTTCTCAAGCACTCAGTTCCACGTAATTATGAAATTAATCAGTTATTCTCATTTTTTTGGCATAACAGATCATTGAAGGTTGCAGCACAATGGCCGGTTTAGGCCTACCACTCATGCATTTATTCTCATATTTTGCCATATATATTATTCAACGCCCCAAACAGCCTAGACATTGGACTAAGTTTGCAAATACTGTTCTGAGTCTAACACAGGGTTCCTATTTTAGCATGTGACAAAGAAGCAGACTCAATTTAAATTATCTTCTTTTCATTCTGGGGCCATTTAGATTATTGAACTGACATTAACATTGAACCAGAATGTGATTTCTGAATATGCTGAATATAATTTGATGTCTTATGAGACAAAATGAAAAGATGTTAAAACCTGTATACAGTCATATATTTGTGAAAGTAACAGCAAAACTAAATATGCCTCTCTTCATAATAAAACTGCAAATGGATAGAGAAGATTAATTTATATGGTACATGTTGTTGTACCAGGTCAGGTAATTTAATTTGATACAATACTTCCTTTGGTGAAGTTCACATTGAAAACAAAAACAGTTACAAAACAATCTTTCTGATGTGTATGAGACACTTACAGGCATTGATTGTTTGAAGTGGTAAAGAGTCAATCACACCTGATATTGTACTCTGTATACTGACTTCTGACATTCGCCGCAGGTGGCAACCTGGTGTGGGAGGGGCTATATTCAAACCTTCTGCAAACATTTGTGGATTGGCCTGGATTACTTCCACTGCAGGAAAAAATAAATGTTATTCATTAAATATACAAATTCATAGCTTGTCTATAAATAAATAATATAAACAGAGAAACCATACAGTTCTGAGATTTACAAAACTGATTATCTTCTGTACATAAAGAGATTAAGAATATGTCAACAGTGTTAAGTCTGTAACTTTTGTGAACTGAATGTGTACTCAGCTCACTTCAGACCCAGTATCAAAGTTGAAACGACAAAACTACAGTGTTCAAACAGCCTGTCTACACTTGTAAAATATTTCCACTATGGATTTATATTACCAGTAGCAGCCCTTTCTAATGCTTACAAACTAATTTTTTAAACATACTGGATAATTTCAGACACCTACTTACATGAATTTAAGATGAACCTGACAAAAAACATTTATGCTTCCTATGCAGATCTAATCTAATTTACAGAACTACTGTACCAATAATATGGCTAAAGCTACTAACTGTAACAATTCCAAAACCTAACAAATCTCCAGATGTACTCCACAACTACAAAACATTATCAACAGTGCTAAAATTATGGAAAAACTGAATTCAGTTTCTAGGTACTTAATGCCTTCTCACCCCAGTGAAAGCAGTATTTAGGACAACCACTCAATACTCAACAGGTATTATTCTGAGAGAGAAACAGTGAGAGTAGTCAACATTCAATATTACGTGGACATCTGAACACACAGGTCCAAGTGTCTGAGTGTTTGCTTCATCCGGGAGCAATAAAATCACTCACAGAGATGATATGGTTGTCCATTTCCCAGAGGATACTTCTGGTAGCGAGCCACATTTACAGGAGGCAACATGGAGAATCTTGCAGAGAGAAGTGGCTCAAGCCTTGCAGCTACTGGATCTGTTGGGTGGAACAGATTGTATACTTGTTGTACCATGGGTCTTGCAATAAGAGCTGTAAAATAAAAGAATTGAATTACACTATGTACTAAGGATTACTTTTACATTTCCACTAAATTCATCATAACAACTATTTGAAACTAGCAATATCTTCAAGAAAGTTCTCCTTTGCTTACTTTATATCACTATGGCCAGGAATGTGTTATGCAATCTATAATCATGGACCATAATGGAGACCTAGTGATGGACTGGAGGATAATATATACAATGGGGCATAAAGAAATAAGGTGTGAAAGTGTGGCTTGGATTTAACTTACTCATGAGATGGTTAAATGGTGGGTTCTTATGAACACAGGAAAGAACCTTCAGGTTTCATAAAAGTTGCACAATTCTTTAGCAGTGAAGTGCCTATTAGTTTTTCAAGAAGGAATCTGTTCCAAAATATCAGTTAATTAGTCACAAAATTAAATATTATAAAGATGGGGTGGCTTCCAATGATGTCACTCATACTAAGTTCAAGGGAAGTTACTATGATTATTATGTTTGGATACACACACATATGGGTACATGGCCACAATAAATTGAAGCCTGGCTTCTCTCATATAATAATAAAAATAAGCTAATAGGAATAAAGCATGTATTTATATAAAACAACTTTGCTTATATTATTTTCACATTTATTAGAAACTCAAGGCAAAGTTTTCAATCTGTTTTCCATACACCATAACAAGTATACCCTTGTCATACCCCAATAAATTTTGAACACACTGACTGACTACTGTGAATCTGTGATACTGGAAGTCAGCTAGCCTTAGAACGTTTTCATTCTGTACCACTATTATTACCAACATGATAGTATTATTGGACTTCTAAAAGATGGCCTTGAACATCTGAGCAGTGACATATTGTTAAAGAAAGCAACATTTTTATGGTTACTTCTGGATAGTATATAAAAAGGGCATTGAAATACACATTCTTTCATTTGCATTATCATTACAGCTAGGTACTGCAGCAACAGTGTTCATCTTCAAAGCACTGAACATCTATTTGACAGCAAAAAATTATGCACATGGACAAGTCAATAAGCTGTAATATAATTATTAATTTCTAATCTTTGGCAACCTTCCTGCAGACAAACAACATAACAACATGAAAAAAAAAAGGAAGATATAATACATTCTCCCTGTAAATAAAGAATCTGCTTATACACCCAAGAACATGTTCACACACATACACATGAGTGCAAATGCATTCACATAGATAGACACATGGGAACATACATGAACCTACTCAAATAAGTTTAAAATTGTCTGTTAAACTAACATTTTGAACAAAGTTGATAAATACTACTCTCTTTTTCCCAGTGAAATAATTACTGAAATAAATAACACTGAACTTAAAATTTCAAAGGATGATTTTCCTTTTACATAATTTTCAGTTTCAGAATCAGAGTATATCATAACACCTCTGCATGCAATACAATACTCACTGTTCTTATCATCAGGTGAAGATATCTTCCTATAAGCAAGAACCAAGGCCAATGGACTTCCAAACATGAAGAAATCGCTCACTTCAAACTCTAATTTACACTGATGATCACTGAAACAAATCCACAAATACACACACACATATATATATATTGTAACGTGTTTACGTTACCGAAGACGCCGTAGAGATGGTTAATTGGGTTTATTTAACAATCTACAAATAACGGCTATAATTAATGATCACAATATTACGGGTTTCCACACTTTACAAACCCTACAACAAAGTCTCTTAACACAATCTTCACTTGTCTTCATGTACTGATAACGCGGGAGCTATACAAGTCTCCCTGAAATACACACTCCGAGTATAACTGTACTACAGCAATCACTATGTCTGGAAAGCACACAATAAGTCTTCCGCTCGCTGACTTCTTAGTTATCGCACACTCACAGGCT
>NW_019740661.1:2380324-2382935 GCF_002891405.2 Cryptotermes secundus
GCTGTGGAGTCCGCTTATATAGCCTTGCGCTGTTGCTAGTGTGACGTGGCGTATAGCCTAGGACACTGTTGCTAGTGTGACGTCACCGCTGTTGATTAGCATTGCATAGTTACCAGGTTACGGGGGCTCGGCTATCTTCGGCTCCGCTCGTGACGTCACCGCGCGTTGCGCATTGCGGGGTGATTACTCGCCTATTACGCGAGCGCTAAGTTACCGCTACGTGGAGCTGGGGCGGTAGGGATCAACATGTCACAATATATATATATATAAATATGAATAACATTACAATGCAGTGCAAGATGAGACAGAGCACCTGGCAATGTGGGCTGTGATTTCTGGAAATGCAGAAGGATCATATTGCTACATCATGACTTTGACCCATGCCCTTCTTGAGGCAGCCCTAGCTCTGTCATCATTTAAAGTATACTAGAGTCAAAATGGACAAGCAACAGTATCACAGAGGGATAGACTACAGAAAGAAAGCAGTCAACAAATACTTTAAAGAACTATACAGGTATTCACTTGGAAGTACTGATGAAAACCCATGAAAATTTCAGTCAGGAAAGCTGGCAATGAGTGACATTCAAATCAGTCTGATGACACCCTACTGTTGAGCCAACAATGCTCAGGAACAGTACACTGCTTTTAAAATCCATTTTTGTGCTTACACAGTACACAACGTAACAGCACACATGAAACAAGGTGAGCTGTGAGGTTAACACGCACACAGCACAGAACAAGGAAACACAGTCAGTAAAATGTACAGAACTATAAGGTTTATTTTGGACTCTATCCATCGTCTTGTATATATAAGACAAAAAAACTGCGTATCGGAGACTGGATCTCTCTCCGTTCTCAGGTGGATGGGGGCAAGACAGACCTACTCAGTTGTACAGCATACACCATTGTCAGAATCCTTTAAAATCTACAGTCAGTAATATGTTTGACTCTAAACATAGGATTCTCCAGTATGAAGCTATCATAACCTATTAAATATGAAGTTTTAGTCACAGCTACAAAGATCAAAACTTGTCTTCTGAAGCTGAGTTGTAGTAAGTCTCCCAGTGATGGCCTTACTAGCTTCTGTGTTATCTGTCCAACTAGCAAGGATAAAGAATTCAGTTCTGAAAAAGGGGTCCACAATTTTCACAGAAGTAAATAAATAACATTTTCCCCTTTTAAATACACAACTACCACATCCTTATTAGTCAAACACAGCTCAACCTTTATTACGAATAACCACAATCCCAGTAAAGATCTAGCTCACAACTTTCTTACAACGCATTTCTCTTTCATGCCCAGGGTCCCACTAGAAGATGCCTGCAATTCTTACATAAAATTAAATGGACACTGTATTATAGTCATCAGTAGAGCAGCTGCAGCACACAGTGTCCATTACAATCTTGTGTGCTGCAGGTAAATAAGCAGTGCTTTGGCTCCATGAGCATATTAGAACTTGTGCATTGAAATTACTTCCATAAAACTGCATCATTTAGTTTAGTTATATTACAACAGTGCAGCCTCTGTTCTCATAAAAATGGAAAACATTACTGTAAATAGTATGGCTTGATGAGCTCAGCACAGCACATATACAAAGAAAAATTACATGTGTATACAAGCACTGGGTAAGACTCTGTACATGTGTGTTGTGAAGAAACACTATAAGAACATCATGGATTAAGAGTATTGTTGAACAGTATCTCTTTGTAAAATGTATAGGAATTCTGCAAACATACAAATTTACTAAATTCCCAATTTGTACATTTTCTCAATAAAAAATTTCACTGCCATTTCAGTTTTCTTTTAACACATTCAGGACTGGAGGGGCCAATTGGCCCTCTACATTTCTATAGCGCTGAGGACCAGGCAGGCCAATTGGCCCTTTCCTGACGCGTTATGTTGCAATTGACTATATCTCGCTGTGTGGCCATGTTGCATCATAACTACTGCGTAGCTGACCTCAGGAATGTTTGCTAGCTTAGCCAGTAACATGACCACGCTCATTTCCTGTCACACGCTAAAGAAAAAAGCCTTTGTTCGAGTCCAAGCTTCCACGTATGAACCAGGAAGTTTGCAGTGCAACATGGATCAGAGACGAAAGCAGTTGCAGGCGAAGCATTCTCTCGGAGAACAAGAAATATTAGATTTGTTCTCCGATGAGCTATCAGATTTGCCAACTGCTTCGTCTTCTGATAGCGAGGCCAGCCTCAGTGAAAGTGACAGTGACAGGGGCCACAGGGCCCCCCCAAAATATTGTGTTCAGTGAAAGTGAGAGCTCTGATGAAAGATAATTATTACAATAGTGTGGCAACTGCAGAATACCTACTTTCAAGGAAAGTACGTATTTGTGGTACAATTAGGGTGAACAGAGGCCTTCCTTCAGATCTGAAAGAGGAATGTAAATGCCTGAAATGTGGTGACACCACATTCAGGAGGAAGAGGGACATTCTTCTTCAGTCCTGGAGGGATACTCACGTTGTGAATATAGTTTCCACTATTCACAATTCGAGTATGGTTGATGTTCAGAGACGCCATGGGCAAGTGAAGAAGCCTCTTTGTGATATGTTGGGTTTTTGGACTTTATCCATCGTCCTGGTTTTTAAGATAACAA
>NW_019740661.1:2382948-2395911 GCF_002891405.2 Cryptotermes secundus
CGCACCAGGACAATGGATAAAGTCCAAAAACCCAACATATCAGTGCGTTATACTCCATCGTCAGAATCCTATAGTAAGCCTCTTTGTATTTCCGAGTATAATATGTTCATGAAGGGAGCTGATAGGGCCGACCAGTACTTGGAAGCCTCTTTGTATTTCCGAGTATAATATGTTCATGAAGGGAGCTGATAGGGCCGACCAGTACTTGGCCTATTATTCCCTTCCTAGTAAAACAGTAAAATGGACGAAGAAAGTTGCACTGTGGCTTATAAATTGTGCACTTTTCAATTCATTTTCGGTTTTCAAAAAGGTGAACAGAAATTCTACTTTGAAATACAAAGCATTTCTGTTGAACTTGGCAAAAGCTTGGGCTACTGACCTCACGGTGGCGGCAGTACCTGCGTCAGACACAGATGTAGTGCAGCCGGGGCCATCTGTTCGCACCCGCCGGAGGCCTCATGTGGACCCCCCTGGATGACTCTCGGGTGATATGCGGAAACATACCCTCGTGAGAATTGTGAAGAGTGAACATTGCAAGAAGAAGTACCCTTCTAGGCAGTGCCATGTGTGCGCAGTCCACAAGAAGAAGAGTAGGACTGCGTACATCTGCAACTTCTGCGTGATGCCTCTTCACAAAGGGGAATGTTTCCACAGATATCACATGCGCAAGCACTTCTAGGAGCTCTGGTAAGTGTTATCCAAAAATTTTAGTTCATAAAATTAATTAGGAGACTTTATATTAATTTTTAAAGTGAACAGTGCACAAGTTAGGGTGCTAGGCTTAAAAACCCCGGTCCCCAGGGTGATTTAAATATTTAAACAACTGGTCCGCAATGTGTTAACGCAGGTCAAGTAGAACAAAAAGCCACCTATTGCTATGTAGAATCTCTTACAAGAAATGAATAAGAGCAATGTAAACAGGTGAAGATCATGGAAAATACTGTACACAACATGAAGGGGCATGAGGACATTCGAAGAACATATATAAGAAGCAACATGTAGCAAAAAATCTCAAGTTCCCAGTATATAGTATAAAAAACAGGAAGAGTTAAACTAATGCATAAAGCTGTTTTTAACAGAATTTTGCAAAAATTGTCACTTTTGCAAGGAAAGAAAAGAATGCAGTGCTCTTAAGTCCAAAACATTTCTACAATTTTCACCAGTACACATATTTTATAGTCAATATATGGGGGTATAACTGGGGCACCCTGTCACTCGGGGACATAGATATAGAGCCCTGATCCTCTGGGTTGGGCGTTGGATACAAATCTGATGATTTTGCTTTGAAAAAATTATTGCTGTGAAATCCAGAAATCCAAAGAATTGAAAACCAGATGAGTCTGGTAGAATCTTCTCAGGAATACCTTGGCCACTGGTGGTGGCAGTGGTGGTGGTGATATGTTACAGAACATAAAGGGAAACTCACCTTGTTGAAGAAGATCTTCTCCGGGGTGGTGGTGCTGCAAGATGTTTGTTGGGATACAGTCCCTCAGTGTTGAACTGTACACCCTCAGCTCCTTGACTTCCATCTGTCAACTGGATCTTATGGATGGATTTCACAATGTCCTTCTCATCTGGAGGCAGACCATCTGTATCAAGAATGCTGTTCTCACTGTCATGGCGAGACTGGTACTGAACGGACCGACAAAGAGCATCATAACCTAAGATGGAACCTACACCATCACCTGGAATGAAGAAATTTGTTCCATGTTAAAGAGGTAAAATTAATATTACATGAGAGGTAGGACAGACTGACATGAACTTCTTGTTATGCATCAATTTTTTTTTTATGTAAAGAACTCACAGAATATTCAAAAGAGAGATTAAAGTTTATGCATCCAAATGAACATTATTGGCTCTATTCAGTTCAATGACAGACACTAATTGACAAATTTTTTGTAAAGTTTGGTATGGACATCATACAAACTTCCAATGATATTAACATACAAACTTGCATGGTGTGAGCAACGCTACATTCATTCAACACAATGTCAAGAAATTTTGCATGGTGAAACATCACTGAAATGTATGAACTTGCATTTAGGTATCCTTTTAGGAAATCAGAAAACAGCATCCTAATCACTTTGTGTAATATTTTGGTATGATGGCAACAATAATTATCCAGTATAATCTGATATGCTACAAACACACGTATAGTAGGATTAGTGGTATTAATATCTACAGTGACCAAAATATTCTGTTACTTTTGATGGAAACTTTTATCTTATATTTTTATTTTAAATAATAATTTTGAGTGTATTGTGCTAGAGAGTAATTGTGTTATGATGTAAACAAACATTGTCATATATTATAAGCCTTTTTGACAATTGCTTGATANACAAAACAGACTTGTCCATTGAATCCCTGTCCTTCCTCTGATTTGATGAATTCATGGTAGACTGTGTTAGCTCCACTGATTATCCTGGAGACAGCGTCCTGATACTCAGGTGTTGAGCTGGCAAATATAGGGATGGCCCCAATTGGGATGGAGTCATGTGTCACATGGGGGGTATCTGTACATGATGGAGACACATCAAAGCTGTAGGGGCTGAGGCTGAAACACACGAAACACCATTTCTCTCATATCACACTCCCTACCCAGGCCATATCATGACCTGATAGGGACCAGAAAACATTGGAGAATTCTGTCCATCAAATTTTGATTACTATTGTACACCTAATGGTAATTTGATCTTACATATCACTGATTCCTTGAAGCAGAGCCCTTATTGAGATGATAGTCACTCAGCTACTAATAAAAATTCCCTACCTTTTAGAGAATCTGAAGGTTCATTACTGTGTTAACAAGAGCTGAGACAGACAAATCCAGTCCACTTCTTTCTAAATATTACTAGCATGATCAAATGAAGCAGCACAGGACAGAATATAACAACACACATGAGGGAGATAAGAAATGTAAGCAAAGTATTAGTAAGAAAATCTTAAGGAAAGAAAATGCTTGACAGATTTCGTCAAAGACAGAATTAATAATTCACTTGGCCCAGGGCAGGGTTCTTAACATGGGAATGAACCTTCAGGTTTTATAATATGTGGGGAATTGCTTGAAGAAGTGAGAGAATATCTGTTTCTTAAGAAGACTGCTGCTCCATGGAATTAGTACTATGTAAGACTGAATTCTGATACAGTCATCTTTCTTACCTAGATAGAATCCCTAGACCCTCTGTGCAAATTGATGGGCATGAGACCAATCTGATGGCAATATGGCCAACCATGGAAGGATAATGCTGCCGCATTACAGATTCAAAGGCTCCACGAAATGTTGTAATGTCAGACTTCTTTGCAGTCAAGTCTACATTTGCATCTGCAACAGTGACACAAAGAAGAAATTTATTTTGTGTCAAAGCCATAGTTAGAAATATTAAATAACACTTTATTCTTATAGCAATAAGGGACAATGGTGAGAATAGTCTTATTTAACTATGCCCTGTGGCTTCAATTCATATATTTCGATATGAATATGAAACTTTACTTATATTGATATGTTCATTCATAACAATATAACATTAAGTCATAAAACCATATTTCATAATTTTCTAATTACATCAGTCCCTCACCCAAGACACTACCAGCATGGAGCACAAGTATGAGCACTGTGGTGCTGCATGTTGTGCGATGAAAAGGAGTCATGACTGGGGAGCCAGGACATGACACATCCACACTGTTTCCTCCACCTATCATTCGACTTCTTTCACTTATGACTCGCTGTAAGAATGTCTGCGAGAAGATGCTGTCAGCTGCAATACATCAAACAAACTCAGCAGAAGAAAAAATACACATTACAAGTTAAATACCACATTTTTGAAAGAACTATATGCTATAATTTTAAAGCCAGCATTTAATATGTATAGAATGGCTTGGTGTTATCTTTCTTATGGTAAAGCTAGCTACCTCTTTATCTAACCATTATCACACAAGGTATATATATAGTGGGAATGAAGGTAGAACTCCATGCACTCTCATAACTTGGCACCAATGCCCCCCCCTTCCAGCTAATCCAGCTGTTCCCCAAAGAGAAAGGAACAGTATGCCATCAGACTCATTCTGGACACAGTAATAAAGAGCAGAATTTTCAGCCCTACTGTTACAGTTACTGAATACGTTTCTATGACATTTGTGTTCAGTATGGCAGATAATGTAAAGTTGTCTCCATGCTTCAATAAGACATTACACCATTAGCACTTTGGTTATAACATCACCATATTTACAAGAACTGACCTTGTTTATCTACAACAACACAAGGGGATGTGGCATCCAGGTCTTCTTCAGTCAAAAGATCCAAAGAACTCCATTTTGCCAAAGAAGTTGTGTCTCCAACATCCTCTGTGTGAACAGATAGTTCAGATCTTCAGACATCAATACAACACTATGTGATGTCACATACTTCCAACATTTACTAGAAGTAAACAACTAAAGGATGTGCTGTCAGGTTATACTGTTACCTATAGTGACTGTAAACACATGTTTTGCAAGTGCATTTTGCTTAAGCAATATACAATGCTCTGAAAGGAATTTATTTTTGATTGACCTCATTACTACCAAGAAAAAATTCACTGCAGGACTTCCTAATATTTTTTGACAAAAAAATGGGTCAGCACTACTGACCATATGTTGTTCCCAAAAGGATTAAGCTTCCTTTACAGGAAGAGGGAAGAGGGCTTTTACACAGTGGTCAATTAAAACTTAGAAGACCCTACAGAACTACCTGACAGAATTTTAACACATTCCAAATACAGTCTATACCAGACAATAATATTACTGGCTCCTCCTTCATTTTTGTATCTCAAATGCTGCAGACTGATACTTGCAGTGTGACACAAGCATGAAGATTTTATACATAATGCAAAATGTAAAGGAGATAGGATGGGGTGGTATGGACTGGATTGACCTGGCTCAGGATAAAGACTGGTGGAGGGCTCTTGTAAACATGGTAATGAACTTTTAGGTTCCATAAAATGTTAAGAAATTCTTGAATAGTAGCACAACTGGTGGCTTTCAAGAAGGGCTCAGCTCCATGGAGTCATTCTTAAATGGGCACGCCTCTTGGTTTGTGTTAGAACAAGTTTCAATGTTTACCATTACAGTAAAGGACCTCTGTTACATAACATGAATTTTATATAGCACTGTTTCTTTCCATGGCCCTGGGGTCGACTCAGCCTCTAACAGAAATGAGTACCAGGAATTAATTAAATAATTTTCCTGGGGAGTAAAGCGCGGTCAGCACATAAGGCTCACAACCTTACCGCCATCTGTCAGCCGATTGTCTAGACAATGCGGGACCCTCAACGTCTCACAATCCTATGGGCCTGCACAGCCTGTTAAAGGGTCAGTTTTATTTTTTTACTTTACTTTTACTGTTTCTTTCCTTCATCGGGATGTATGTGGAATACCTGCAGCACAGTGCTTTACCAGACCATCTCCAGCTTTTAGTGCTGCAGAGACTATGCATTCAAATTGAATCTCTTCTGTTATTTGCAAATGATACAGGGCTACTTGGAACAGATTTTGAATTACACACAAAAAATATTTTAGGCTGATATTAAATCTGCCATTAGAAAGATGTATCCATATAACTCATAAAAATTACTCATGGAGGTGTAGAACTAAATTTATGAACTGTTTTGGAGGTTTTGGAAGAAAAGGGAACAGCAAATGTTACTTTTCTTACCACAAAAAAGGGGGGACAGCACTACTTTAAACTCCAAAGAATAGAAGATATATGTCATGAAAATAATATTATGACTATCATCCTACCAGGTATTAGGCCATGTGACCTACTATTTTCATGCCACCTCTTTAGGGTTTTTCCAAAATGCCAAAATGAAATGTAATTTTAAGTGATGTATATTCATATTTCTCAAGCAGGGAAAACCTAAAATAAAAATAGAAAATATTTTAAGCTGTCCATTGTTGGCAATCTTTACCTTCTTCATCTATTAAGACAAGTTATAACATACCCATATTCCTCAAATTTTTACAGAAAGTATAATTAATTATTTCAAATTATTGCCAATAACATGTACACAT
The DNA here is from genome assembly GCF_002891405.2 of Cryptotermes secundus. Taxonomy (NCBI): domain Eukaryota; kingdom Metazoa; phylum Arthropoda; class Insecta; order Blattodea; family Kalotermitidae; genus Cryptotermes; species Cryptotermes secundus. Next base: position 2,388,994 of record NW_019740661.1, read on the forward strand.
TTTCTGTTCCTTTTACAGTTAAACCAACCTCACTATAATAGCATATGACAGCTCACATAACTGATACCTACCCTTTATGACAGGGATTATGAACACTGCTGACATGCACAGAACAGAATGGAGGCACAGAGTTGCCAACAACATGAACACATTTGCTGTTCCTTTTACAGTTAACACCCTCACTATAAAAGCTTATGACAGCTCACATAACTGATACCTACCCTTGATGACAGGGATTATGAACCCCGCTGTCACGCACAGAACAGAAGGAAGGCACAGAGTGAAGAGTGAAGACCACAAAAGAATATAAATAAAGAGAAAAGAAGAAAAACAAGAATCAGCTACTGAAAGGAACATACACATATATCATGCACTACAAGAAGAAAGTGTGACCTTGTTACCACAGCAACTAGGCATTATGTCAGTAGAAGCAGTGTTTAAAGTTACTACTTGCCCACATTTTCTGATGAAATTGTGGTGGGAGGGTTATCAAGGCACAGAAACAAGCCAGATTCACAATACAGTGAAGGAACACAGAACTGGGCCTGTTTCTGCATGACTAATCTCATGGCATCAGACACATTCAATAGCATTCCAGAAATATGGTAATTTACAACTTATGTCATTTAAACAAACACAGTGGAAATATGCATGTTTCACAAATCCAGTTCTCACATACTTTTATTTGTCACTTCGTATCATTTTGTTCTTGTAATTATACAAATGCCTACTACAAGAGAGAGGTCCAACATCTTGCTTAATGACTGCCTCATTAATTGACCAACACAGACAAATGTTTCTTTCAGTTCTTTAAACACTGTCCTATAAAAAATGCACTCTACTTTCTAACTTGTCCACATCAGAATTATGAAATGGAATTTAAAATTTAATACAATATGATGCATTGATTATTTACGTGGTGCAATCCAAAAGTTCCCAAAACATATTAATAAAAACTATTACATCTTACCTGGATCTTATTCTGCACCATCACCTTCAAAGTAGTCCCCTTGGGAGCGCATACACCGATCCCAGCATTTCTGCCACTTTTGAAATGCATCCTGGAGTCTTTCTTTGTTAGGATGTTTAGTACTGTCTGCGTTTCCATTTGAATTTCTTCGAATGTATCAAATCTTCGCCCCTTCAACTTGATTTTCATCTTGGGGAAGAGAAAGAAGTCGCATGGAGCTAAGTCTGGTGAGTACGGTGGGTGGGGAACAGCTGCCATCTTGTTTTTAGCCAAAAATCCCTGCACAATGTAAGCTGTATGTGGTTGTGCGTTGTCATGGCGGAGTACCCATTCACTTCACGTCACTTCTCTGGACGTTTTCTCCTCATGTCCTCCCTCAAACACCTTAGAACATCGCGACAGATCTCTTTATTGACTCTCTGACCAGGAGGGACGAACTTCAAAAGAAAGTCTGGATCATCTTGAAGCTGTTGTTGAAGTTCCCTGCAGACTTCCAAGTGATGCTGCTTCTGTTCATCTTGCAGCAGTTGTGGCACACACTTCAATGCAATCCTCCTCATGTTCAGTTCCTCTGACAAAATTTGTTGACATGTACCATAACTTAGTCTCAAGGCGTTACAGAGGTCTTGGATGGTCAGTCTATGATTTTGCAGAATCAGATCCCTAACTTTCACGACATTTTCTGGGGTGGTGCCAGTTGATGGTTGTCCCACACAATCATCATCATCAGTCGATGTTGGGCAATTTTTGAAATGCTTATACCAGTTGTAAGTTTGTGTCTGGCCTAAACTGTTGTCACCAAAAGCTTGCTTCAACATTTGGGGTGTTTCTGCAGAGGTTTTCCCAAGTTTAAAAAGAAACTTTATACGGACACTCTGCTCTCTCAGGTTAGCAATCGCAAAACTGCAAACTCACAGAAACACAACAATGGAAATACGTTCACCAACAATAAACCCAACAACTCTACTAGACGCTGCTTGCCACGCTGATTCAAGAAGGGCGTGTGAGAAGACAGTGGTATTTCGATGTACTCTTAACCATTCGCGTGCAAAATTCAAAATTTTGGGAACTTTTGGATTGCATCACATACATGTCTGCATTGAATTTCCCATAAATTTCATTTTATGATTCTGACTATGTGCATATGTTTTTTGTTCTTTTACAATAATATATAGAAATTTGTGAAACAAAATATGATGCACCTGACAATATACAAAACAGTTATTCAAATATACTGCATCAACCACAATTCATTAGTTTAACTATGTATTACTCGATTAACTGGAAAATATCTGCAAAGCAAATCAACATACATCAATAATCACATCTATTGCAAAGACAAATCAAATGGAGAGACATTCTAACATAACATTTCTGCACAGAAATACATTCAAATGGATCATTAACCAAAACATCCACATGTGGGATGTTCAGCAGAATATCGTAAACTTAAAATAAAAAAGAATGATGGAACCTGTCTCAACTGAAACATGACAAACATCTCCACAGTTCAATAATGTAATTTAATTATGAACCTCATTTCTATTTATTGTGTTGTTCCCAAAATACCCAATATTTAAACATTTTAAAATTATTAATTGTATATAGTGTGATGTGTTGCGCAATGGAGGACACCCCCTCCCTCCCCAGCAGTGATGTGGCAGCTCTGGCCACGGAGACGTAGCAGGTGAGTCAGTGCTCTGCCCCCCCCCCGCACTATGACGCGGCACCGCTTCCTACTGTGACGAGGCACGCAACGCCGCTGTTGACATGGGCAACAGGCAACAGCAACCGGAATAAAAGCCGGCTGAGCGGCAAGCGAGACTTAAAGTGTAACAGAGGCCGAAGACAGTTCTCAAGGCAGCAGTTACGAGTTACGATTTAGCCAGCAGTGAGTCAGTTGACCAGTCAATAGCTGTCTATCTTTCGTCGGAGTATTTGTGGTACTGCCAATGGCAGTAATTGTCAGATTGTAAATTGTGTGATTGTAAGGGCGGGTGGAATAAATTCACTATATCCAATACAGTGTGAAGTTATTTGTCGCGTTATACACCCAACATGTGACAATATATATATATACAGGTTATTATATTATGATTTTATGCCTGACTTCGTTTTTTTTTATTTTGTTCATAACTTATTAATCAAAACAATGCTCTTTTTGTGCAGTGTTAAGGCAAATTGTAAGAGTTGATGGTCTGCGTTTTGCACTCAAGTTACCAATGAACATGAGATATGAAAGGTGACTGATAACCCGGTACTTGACCATATTTTGATAGTCTCTTATACTGATATCATCTACAGCACATGTGCTAACAGCAAAATCATATGGATGCCAATGACTGTGACTTCTTTCAGTGTGCCTCCCCTTCTTTCCTTTCAACCCTGACTGACCATGTTGGGTTTTCTGCATACAGGCACTGGTAGATCCCTGTGCCAGTACTGTGAGAGTTTAGGAAGCATAAATCTTAGGGTATGAGAGTTATTTCTGAAGACTTGGCACATATGACTGAATTGACAAGATATAAATCTGAGGATTGGCAGTACACTAAGTTGCAAATTAAATGCTTGATTATTAATATTCATTTATAATTAGCCAAAAGCTCAAAATAGCTAAACTCGCAAGTAAAATTATTAGATTTAAGTTTCGTACTGCCCATGCCCCTTTCCTTAGCAGCTTATGCCATCTTTGATGATAATTCTGTTACCTGTGGATCAAATAGGGGGGAGGGGGGCATTAGAAAATATGGTGAGACAGAAAACAGAAGTGGAAGACTCTCATTTTTTCTGTATAATTTTAACAAATAAAGTATATAAATATAACTCATCTCACAGCAGGGCATATATCTATTAAATCAAGTATCAAAATCAATAATAACTAAAAGGCAGAAAACAATCAATATACAAAAGATTTAATGAATTTAAAAAGGCCTGCGCATTCCTTCCCATTTCGAGGTAAAACCCCAGGTTGAGGGAACCCAAGATAACTCACCCTGTTAAGTGACATGGGAACCAACTGTCTGGTTGGGAACAGAAGTTAGACAGAATTTCCAAGTCAACTTCCTGACTGCAGGTCCTTCTATGCAGTACTCATGAGAAGCACAGGCAGGTCAGGTGAAAGGGATGTGGGTAGTACAAAGGCAAGGGTAGGGAGGACACATTCACATGGGGATCGTAGCCCAGATAATAGAAGAGCAGATCAGTTCACAGCCACAGACTTTTTTACACATGACACTTTTTTTCCAAAACTTTCTCTTTATAAGTAAATTATGAAAAGATGTAAATTGTGTGATGGTGTAAATGAAGCGAGTAAATACAGTTCGTGACTGCTGGTCTGTAAATATCTTCTATACCTTCTTCATTTCGTTTCCATCTCAACACAACAACTATTGGAACGTCATTCACACCTCACTGGGTATATGAATTTACTGGTCATAATAGTATGAAATGAACTACATGTTTCAGTGCATTGGTCTTAATAGTACGACAATGCGCTACATGTTCTGGCCCTGTCATACTATTACGACCAATAAACTCATTATACAGAGTGAGATGTGGATGATATTTTGATAGTAGTTGTGTTGAGACAGAAACCAAAGGAAGAGTTCTATAGGATAATGTAACAGGATGCATTTCTAGAAGATTAAATATCTTCTCTTTCTACTTTTTCTCCAAAATATCCTAACATTCTCATATGGTTCTTTGGCAATCTAGAAAATACATGATCTAATTCCTCATAAAACTGTCCTTTGAGAAATCATTCTCGTCCTCAGTCTGGGCATATGCATTCAAGACAATAATATCACACCAACTAGATCTCAGCATTATGTGGGTATATAATATCCTTTTACTAACAAACTCTTCCTTCTAAGATGAAGATGTGATTCCCTTAGGTAGTAAACAGTATGTTCCTAAGTGATGATTGATATTCTCATTTCTACAGAAAAATGAATAACTGTGTTCTCGTTCACTGTCGCCCTTCTCCCAACTGATTTCCTGCACTTCCACTAAATCTTACCTACAACTTGACAGTTTCCTTGGTACTGTTTTCAATTAACCTATTTACAGATTCCTTACACTTCAAGTTCTAAACCTCACATCCATTTTCTGCTGCTCAGGTCATTCAAAAGAATCTACTCAAGCCCAAGATCCTGTGCAAAATCTTGTAACAGCAGTATTTTTGCAGTGAAGACTTAATACCTCCTGTCTAACTTCCAAGCAGGAGGGCAGCTATTTATGTGCTGTGCATTACTGCTTATTTACTACTTTCATAAACATCCTCCATGCATTCTCCTGTAACCACAACCCAAGGATGCACCATGCTATTGTGACATGGAGCCCACTTAACATGGGTAATGTTCATACATTTACTTTCATGTGCATTTACTTCTTTCCCAACTTATAGGAGAAACTCTTCAATAGTCTTGTTATTGCTGCTAAGCTGAATATAAATTACAAAGAAATGTCAATGTAAGCATGTGCATACACACCTCATGTCACATGAAACAAAGCACCAAAATGCATGATTTTACACAGCAGCACTGCCATTCCCATAATCAGTATTCAGTACCATATGTTACTGTTGTACTTCCATGCATTAGCATTCAACTCTTTAGAATGAGATGCATTACAGACTGTGTCCACGACAACGGTATGGTGGTCAGATGTCAGATTCTCACTGTGAAGACATGGTTTTAATCCCAGGACAGCCATTTGAGGTTTGTGGTATACAAAATAATGTTTGGCTTGAGTTTTCTCCAAATACATTATTTGTCATGTCAATCATAATTTTAATAACGCTGCAGACCACTTTGTTACAACCTCTGATGTGTGCAACAGGTTTGACCATCCAACTGATTATCACAATCTTGGGCCTCAACTAGGATTTTGTATCTGGCCCAACAGTTATTTGGTGTCAAATTTGTCATCTTAGAGGACAATTCTGGAAAGCTCATAAATTTAAGTTACTTCTATTTTACAAACACATTAATATTCCACACATACTGGAATATCCTGTACTGAAAGCCAGATATTCTACTGAACAGTTTCATCTCCTATTAATATTCCATTACAAATTTCTTAAACTGTTCAAAAACTAATATTGCAAGTATACAAATTACTCATATCACCACAGAAAATGAACAAGCAGCAAAACTGTTGTGAATATTGTTAAGTATACATACCTTGACAATCAAAGAACTCATCATCACTACCAGAGTCTGAATCTCGAACAATGCTTTCCATTCTCCAGTTTGCCATCTGGAGGTCAAAGCTTTTGGTTGAGGTGGAACTTGGAGAGTGAAGACCTGCCTTGGAATTGCTGTGAGAGCGTAGCTTCCTGCGGCTCTCAAAATCCTGGACTGACATACCAACTACCCCACACCCTTCATCATCAGGATGCCTGTAAAACATTTCACTGATAAAAGACTATGTGCTGCAGTAAATATATAGCATGTACAGTGTGATTCACTTGCAGGAGGCCTTAAATTAATTATTATAAATCATGCAATAATTCACCAATTAAAACAAAACTTCCATGAGTAGATATCTTGGTAGATGTGCTCTGAGTGACTCATCCTGCATTACAGAACTATGGTCACAGGTCAGCAGTAATACAGGTGTTCTTATATCAGTAACTACTGAAAGACTATATTCTTCAACTAGATTTTCTAAAAATAAACTGTGCTGAAATATTTATGTAAGGGTATATATTCCAGTTGACCAGTGTCTTATTATTTACTGCTGTGGCACTGCACAGTGATCAATTTAGGATTTAAGTGGCTGCCAAGAAACACAACAGTAATGGATTACTGTCAGTATCACTAGACTCTTTAGCATCAAATGGTAGGATAACTGATGAATAATAAATTGGGAAGAATCTGGAAGGAAACAGTAGTGACATAATCGTGGTACTATCCCAGGATATGGTTGAAGGGGCTAAGGAAAAT
>NW_019740661.1:2395956-2400205 GCF_002891405.2 Cryptotermes secundus
GATTTAAACATAGCACTTCCCAAATACAAGTCTGGAGTGTTACCACATCAACCAGTTCAGAAAATGGCAGTGGACATAGTTCACTTATACATTCATAAAATTTGATGAAGAAATTGTAAGACCAGACATTATTGCCCATTGGTTCCCAGGCATTTTTTAAATAAAAGGACACACAATACATATAGTACTAAACTTCCACAGTACTAGCAAAAGGTAACCAAGAAATGTGTTATATAATAATAATAAACTATTAAACATACAAATAAAAATTTCTGTGATCAATTGCCAGCATGTACACCCACCATTTCAATTACTGATAAACACCCTCTGAATAAGCATATATGCATCTGCTACCTACCTAGACTGTCATGAGGCTGTGCTGTGCTGCTACTTAGTGATACATATAGAAAGCCTATTATGTCCATTACAGCTGTTTTACTTCCATTTGTGACATATTTACTGATTCTCCCTCATATTTCAGTATAAAAAAATAGCAAAAGCTGCATATTTTTCAATTACCTTTCCCCGTGTAAAATACAATCTATAATGCCATTCCCACCCAATAAATTTGCACAGCTGCAATGAAAGCATTATTGGCCAATATGATATTAAACAAGGACTTCTGGGAAGAACTGCCTACATTCCTTTGATATAATGTGACCCACACAGGAAACAATAAGTCCAACAATTCTTTCATCACAGGATGTGTTTACCGAGCCATTGCCTAGCAATGATAAGGGTGGGTGTACACATACTATTACCTTTGATATGACATGGGCTGCACAGAAAATGACATGTCCACCCTTTCTTCTATTGTTGCATGTGCATTTTGTTGCAGCAGGAACACACTTACTGAGCCATTTCCTAGCAACGATATGGGAGATACACATACACACAGACAAGTGATCTCATATGCCTTACATTTCTTCAGAATAAAGAAAGTAGGCTAAAAAGCATATAGAGAGAAAGGTCCTCTAGTGGAATTACAAAATCTGTCTCTTGGTTCCATAAAATGCATGATAAGAGGTTATAAATGAATGCAAACAATCAATAAGTTTCAGGTACAGAAGTGTGGTATTTTAGCTGATGGGATTATGTCAGGCTGTGTCTGTAACCCCTATTTAATCCCAATTAATTTATCAACCAACCAACACATTGATCAAAATCAGTCACATAATCGGGGCTCAGATGCACATGGAAGAAAAAAAAAAGTGGTCTTTCAATCTTTTTTCAAAAAAACATATATAATTAAAAAAACGTAAAAACAAGAGAATATTTTTACCTGTACACAATATGCATTTGTTTCTTGTGGTCCTTATGTCTGAATGTTTGGAAAATTACTGCAAACATGACCTGGCTATAATGAAACATACCATCTCACCTGAAAATTTCAGTGGGTGAATCTTCAGGGCTACCATCTCCTTCTGAACCATCGGTCTGAATGGTTGGTACAATATCTGATTTCTTTATTACAGGTGGACTTGGCATTTCCTGTTCTGTTTTCTCAATACTCCCTAGGGTAGCCTGCAGGGTCTTGGCCATTGAGGAATCCTGAGGTGTGGTCATGGCACCTACGGTGCCCCCATTAGTTGATGTGAAGCCTCCATTCAGCTCATCACTTAAGTCTGGTGATTCACTGTCACCCATGCCCATCTTTCTCTTTAAAGCTTCTTGGGTCTGTCTTTCAATCTGACGAATGTCTTCCATTGACAATCCATGCCATTCATCCTGCCATGCCCATGCCTGTCGATGAGCACGAAGCATTGTCTTCCGGAGAGCTGTTAGGAAAACACACAGCATATTATGCATATCATTCGAAGATTAAATCAAAATTACAACATATATGTGGATTAAATTAAAATTAGTAAATAATACGAAAATTATAAAAACACTACTTAGAAGAGTTAATTCAATACTGATACATACACACCAACAGCAATACTCATTAATTTGATCTTTATGATCTTTAACAAATATATAGACCATACTGAAAGTCATGGGCACAATTATTTCATACTACAGCCAAAAAAAAAATAAACAAATAAATAAATAAATAAATAAAAAATAAAAGCGCTTTTGTAACAGGCCGTGAAGGTCCATATGGTTGTGAGACTTTGAGGGTCCCACATTATGTAGAAAATAGGCTCAAAGATGGCATAAAGTTGTCAGCCTTACGCGCCGGCCGCGCTTTACTCCCCAGGAAAATTATTTAATTAATTCCTGGTATTCATTTCTGTTAGAGGCTGAGTGAACCTCAGGGCCATAGTGCAGCTGGAAGGATTAGGTTAATTGAAAAAATCCAATGACCTCATCTGGACTTGAACCCCCAACCTTCCAGCTTGTAGCATAGCCCCTCAACCAACTACGCTACCACATACCCCACTATAGCAGAAGTATATGTACAAAAACCAACACTATCTTCAGTTATTGGAAATGTCCTGTCACTATTCCACAAAATCCACAAAATAATCCAGGCATTTCTGCCACTGCTGCATGACCCTGAAAGTGTGACTGTGGTAGAAGCCTGTTCCAGTATCCTGCAGCAATATCTGCATGGTTTTCTGGACTGTCTTATTCTTCTCATAGTGCTGACTCAAAATGTGATTCTTTAAGGGCCCAAACAGGGCCAAGTCCAGACTGTTGGGAGAATCGGGGGCACTTCCCAGCCAAAGGTGTGCGGTGTGGAAGTGTGCATTATTGTGTTGAAGAATGAGGTATCTTTTCACTGGATGCTCATCGTGAAGTAACAGGTTTCTGGGGCATCTGAACACAGCAAACTGCACTGACACTTTCCTTTCTGGGCAGGAAATCAACCAGGATGCAACTGCCAGCATTCCAGAAAACTGTTCCCACAGTTTTCCGAGTCAGGGGTAAGGTTCTGGCATTTGTCTTCTTTGTAGAAGCAGCATGGCACCATTCTATGCTGTGCAATTTTGTTTCAGGATCAAAATGGTGGAGCCAGCTTTCATCACAAGACACAAAGGTCAGTACAAAGTCAATGACCTCAGAAGCATGTCTCTGAAGAAAATACAATGACAAAGGAACCCAATGATAACTTCCAAATACCCCAAAGTCTTCATCATCTTCTGCATGGCATTGTGTCCATTGCAAGGCTGTGCTATTATCTCCCTATCATAGTTGTCTTCCATGATGAGTGCATATACTTTCTGGTTGTTCATTCCATGATGATGGTTCTTGGCCAACTGCCAGCAGGCAGACTAGCAATGTCCATGTTGCTATCTTAGAAGTGTTTCACCCAACATTGAGTACTGTTGCTACCCATGAAGAAATCTTGATAGATATGACGAAGTTGGTCAAAAATGTCTGCAGCAGAAATGATCTCTTCTACAAGGAATTCAACCACAGCATGCTGGTGAAATGATATATCATTTACAGCCCCTCTGTCACAGGGGATTATGGGCATTGGTTGCACATGTACCAGACCTACATTTCAGATTGCAGAAAACAGTTACAGCTATTGGACATATATCCCCTAGCCTCATTACAAAAATGAAGGACCTTAACCACCTGGAGACTAATGTCAAATGCAGATCACTGTGGTGGCAAAGTGCTGAAGAATACAACATCAGGGCACATTTCTTTTTGATTTTAAATCAGACTTGATGATGCAGTTAGAATATCCTGCATGGATGACAGCAGCAAGCAAAGCCTGGGTGCTTTGTGAAACTTAACAATATACTAATTTACCATAAGGCAATGAGAATTCTAATAATTGTGCACCAGATGCTTAGAGGCTCTGAAAATCATAGTGTCAATCTTACATGTCCTTCTTTCACTCTGCATTATGCTCAGAAAAGAAGGCTTAAAGGAGTTGAATGTTATGACATTTATAATAAGTTTAAGTGAATGAAACTACCATATGAGAACACCAATCTAGCAAATGTGTAATATATTGAGTTCCATCCAAACCACAGACATGAAAGTCAAAACAGGCCCTTAACCAATTCATATCTATTAACATGTATATGTGGTGTCATGAAAATGGCCTGTATTATCAAGAGTACACAAATGTGTGTACAGATGTGTTTCATTATGTTGTGATCTCTTCTTATACTTACACATATACTGAAATTTGGTGGAGAAATTTCTAACTGGTAGAAACCTTTCATTAAATCCAGGATTGCCATGGCAAAACCTGCATTTAGCAAGAAGAATAATCTTTTTACCAGCAAATTGGACTTAAATTTTAGGAAGAAACTAGTGAAATGCTACATTTGGAGCATAGCTC
>NW_019740661.1:2400448-2404361 GCF_002891405.2 Cryptotermes secundus
GTATATGTGGTGTATATGTGCTTTACCGTTTCTCACGGTGTTGTCGCTTGCAGATTTCTTATACTTTTTCTACTACCCTGAAGATGGGGGCGATACGTTCCTCCGAAACGTCGGTTAACACCACATATACACGGTGCCAAATCCCAGAAGACTGCTTTCTTCAAATATATGTGTAGTTTCAGATTTCTGCTTCACTGCAGTAAAAGTCTACTGGTGGTATAGTTCGTGCACAGGTAAGTGTTTTGTGAAGATGGGTCATATAAAGTAATAAATGAATGAACAACAGAGGTTAACATAAGGATAAACTTATTCAACTTTTTAAAAATCTTAAAAGCCATTCCTTTGTCAAAAACACAAGACATATGTATGACTTTCCCTTGTCCCTTCTCAATACTAGCTATTTGCTTTACACAACAAAGTTAAATATACATGGAATTCCACATGACAAAACCTTAGGAATATTCCATTTTCTTACCAATTTCACCAGAATCATCAACAGCAATAGCAACTTCAGACCTTACCTCCACAAATATTGAAATGAGAGTCAATGCGAAAGAAACTCACCCACATCATGTATAAATTTTTCCAACTTTGTCTGCATCCCCCAGTATCGGAACTCAACTCTGCATAACTTGTATGCACACATGATGGATTTTCCATTTGGAAGTGGCATTTGTTGTCCCTAATAATTAATAATACATTTCATAATGCAAGCTAGACAGCAGATACTCCACACAGTAGGACATAAATAACATTTCCATCCCCATTTGTTACCACGGCACAGCTCAATTACAATTAAAAAAAAATGCTGCAAAGATACTGAACATACTTTCTCACATATAACTGACCTCCATGACATTACATTGGAAATGAAATATTTCTCACATATAACTGACCTCCATGGCATTACATTGGAAATGAAATAAACTATTGTATGATAGATCACTGTTTATTGTTTACTGCCAAGCAACATCTGACTAATAAAACTGGTTTCAACAAAGCTGAAATATTTGGTTTGGGCCTCTAGTTCATATACCATTCTGGCTTTGCATTCTGCTTTTTTGCCATCTATGTGCAACATCAGTTAATGTTCTCTCATTGTTTTCTTACAACCTGTACACCTGATGACAGTCAGTTAGGCTGAAACATGTAATGATAATAAAGAGAAAACAACAAGAGAATATTACCCAACACCACACATAGACAGAAAAAAAAAAAAAATCTGCACAGTGCAACAGAATACTGCAATTTAATATTATGTACCATTATTTTCCTGATGATATCACCTATTCTGTTTTATTTAGGCACTTTTTCATAACAAGGGGGGCTGAAAAATGTGTAAATTCATCAAAATCTCAATAATGATTCTTTCACAGCCATAATATTTTCTCATGTACAACACATATACAAGAAAGTAAACATTTTTAGTACAGTAAACTCTCAGTTATCCAGTATCCAGACATCTAGACTTCTAATACAACTGGTAAAGATTTCCAAGAAAGTTTACAGTTTGTATGAAGTTACCAAAAACAAATTTGTGTTAAATATAAGGTTTTATTGTAGTATCCAGTTGCACATTGTTTATTAATTAACAAATATCACTGATATTCCATCTTACATGCAACACTCCTTCAAAAACTTCGTTTAAAAGTTACTACATATATATAATGAGTCCTTTAAACCCACTGAAAATACCACTGTACTCTACAAGTTTCGACTGTCATTGGCCATCATCAGGTGTTTAAAACTGTTTGTGGAGACTGCTGTGCTTGTGTCTTGTGCTTCTAATGTTCGATGTGTAGTCCAACCCAGCACAAGGAAAAACATGAATGTGTGATGGGACTAAACATCAAACATCAGAAGCACAAAATGCAAGTACAGCAGTCTCCACAAACAGTTTTAAAATACCTGATGATGGCCAATGATGGTGAAAACATGTAGTATACAATGTGATTTTGTATAGGCTTAAAAGACTCATTGTGTATATGTATTAACTTTTAAACAACATTTTTAGAGGAGTGTTACATGTAACATGGAATATCAGTGATATCTGTGATAAATATGTTCACCTAATATACTGCAGTTCTCCGAGCTCTCACTAGCAGTGCTAACACATAATTCTTTTTCATGCCACTGCCATTATAGCAGAGACTAGTTGAATCATATCTAAAATCTTTCATTCTTCAAACTTACATATCCCCCACATAGACTCCCTTCTGAGAATGAGAGTGAAAACATGTTTTGACATTGTATTGTGTTTCTGTAAGAGCTTTCCTTATACAGCCAACAGATCCATGTAACTGGGAAACCCCATTCCCCACATTTGCCAAATAATGGGGAGTTTACTGTACCTACTGAATTCGTTAATTTAAATGAGGTTATGAAGTGTAAAAGCTACATACAAAAACGAGTTTGTTGGCATATGTGAATGAGTTAAAGTTATGGATTATAATAAACCTCAGTACAATACAATTATAAATTGATAGAAATTGGACTGTGTAAGTTGGCTCAAGTGATAATGCTTCTAACTTCTATTTTGGAGATGATCAATTCAAATCTTGGTTGGAACGCTGGCTATTCTGATATCTTTCACAGTTTCCCAGTCAAACTTCATCTGATGTTAACAATTATTTATAAACCCAAATTTTTGTGCCACAAAGAACTGGTAAAAATGAGTTACAAATGTCATAGGCTTTGAAGCTACACCAGGCTTGGAAAATCATTTAATATGGTAAAATATTGATCATTAAAAAATATCAGTTCTTTTCTGTTTCTTATACTTAGTACAAATCAAAATACAAAAATAAGAAACTTGAGTTTTGTCTTATTTTAATGTTAAGAATATTGTAAAATTGTCCTTGTGCTGAATTCAGCATGACACCATGAGGAGGGGTGGGGAAGTGAAAGTACTCTTTGTGATCAATTTCACTATTCAGTAGCAACACTAAAGGGCACAGAGTACGCAGCTGCAACTTGGTACGTGCCTTGCATTCACTCCAGTAATCATCCAACCATGTATCAGATAATGGCCCACGGCCTGTTTTTTGAGAGATGTATATTTTTGGATCCTCTTCACGGACATAGTCAGTTCCATAAAGCTGGTCTTTCACTACATCAAGCAGATCTGAAATGTTATGAGAAGATTAACAGGTGTTTAAATGTTAGAGGTATGATACTAATTACTGAGTAAAAAAAAAAAAACATTAAAACAGGAGTATCAGTAAAATGTGGAGCGCAGGTATGTGTACACATGTGCAGACAAGTATATAAACATGAGAGACGATAAGTCTGATCCTCCTCTTAAAATAAAAGTAGGCTAAAAATGGGAATAAAACTATATATATGAGTTTCATTTCATGCATCCTGTTGTGTTATAATATACAACTTCTTTATTAAAACTGTCACAACACAACTCTATCAATGTCAGTGCCTAGTTTAGGTTCTGCTACATGTTTCGGCTATTAATAGCCATGATCAGGCAAATACATGGCTAACATAACTGAACTGCTGCATTAATAAAATTGTATACAATAATATTAATATATTAAAATACTTGACATAAAAATATAATAAATTAGATATATAAAAAACAAAAGTTATAGTATAAAACAAGAATAAAATTCTTTGATTGATGCTTTACATCATCGAGTCAGTCCTTGGTTTTTGTGTTAAGTTTTCAAGTAGTAAAAACTTCAATAGTCCAAACTTCGGGAGGGTGTTCCTTATGTTAAAGTATGCCGATATAACCCAAAACACCTATGTCCAAAGTTGAATGGTTACGGAGACAATGGCCCGAGAAAAGTGTGGTCTTCTGGCGGGTCCACGCACTATACCTGTCAGCTGGCATGTCTTATCTGTTTGTCCTTGAGTGTCGTGATTCACACTAGCTGTAAGCTCATGCGCTACCTATAGA
>NW_019740661.1:2404669-2443182 GCF_002891405.2 Cryptotermes secundus
TGTGTCATGTATAGTGCTTGGAAACCCTAAGGACAATTATGGCATGGCGAGCGAGTATTTTGTACTTCAATTTTATGGCTCCACATCACTCACAAGTTAGTTTGATGTTACGTACATTATTAACTTTACAGAATCCACATATTCCTGCCAGTTTTAATATGTATTTTGTAATCAACAAGTGTGTAACACCGGTCAAAGTTTCACACTTCTCTGGCCATTATCTCCGTAACCGTTCGACTTTGGACATATGTGTTTGGGTTATATTGGCATACTTTAACATAAGGAACACCCTCCCGAAGTTTGGTCCATTCCTCCTGGGACACCCTGTATATGTTAGCCATGAATTTGCCTGATGATGGCTATTAACAGCCGAAATATGTAGCAGAGCCAAAATTAGGCACTGACATTGATATAGTTGTGTTGTGACGGTTTTAATAAAGAAGTTATATATCTACGAGGATATTTAGAAATTATGTACTCCCCATGACTGAGGATTCAAATTAACATACAATGGATGTGTTTTCAAGATTATATTTGATGAAGTAAAACTAAAACATTGGACTACAAAAATTTTGTATCAGTCTTCCATCTACTTTCAAATAATCTTTCAATACTGACACAAAGGATTTTTTTTTTCAATTAATCAGAGGTTATTAGATTGGGAGGGGATACTGAAGACCAAGCTCTGTGCCACTAGAACTGATACTACAGAGGAACTATGGCATCAAATTCAACAATTTGTAAGTAAAATAAAAAGCACACCTTGAATTCTTGCATATTTGTGGGTTTTAGTCTCATACAGAGCTGAGTTCTATCTGTGAATATAGATGCCATTTCTAAGCACCTCTTGTAAGAATTATAATAACAAGGTTATTAATAGGACTTTTGCTTTCTTTTTATATGCAACCTTTTAAACTCAGGAAGTATATAAGCTGTGATGCCATGGAAATTTAAATTAGAACAAAATTAGCTGTAGATTTTTAAGAAAGGCCCTTGGGTAACATATTCATATGATTTCTTTCTTCGTATTTTCATGTCCAGAAACCATCCTGTAAAATATGGCAAATAATAATTTGACATTTCATATACTGTATGTCCAAAAAGTATCAAACTTTATTTTTTCCTGCTGTAAGTAATGGCCAAAGGGGTGGGGAAACCGAGCGTAGTGGTAGAAGGGACTTCATGCGCATGCGTGATTTTTTGCTGACTCGCAACACTGCTGGATGCATCTGTAGCTGCCAGATAGTGAAGTGGTGTAACATGTGTTTGTCGCATTCTCGTTTTGCTCAAGAGGACAGAAAGCTTGGAGCACCAATACTGCATTAAGTTTTGTCATAAACTTGGGGATACCCAAGCGGAAATAATTTGCAAAATTCAGCAAGCTTTCAGTGATGATGCAATGGGGGTCACTCAAATTAAAAGAGTGGTTCAACTGCTTTAAACATGGCCATATGTCGGCGGACAGTGAACAGCATTCCGGGAGACCATCAATGAGCCGAAATGCTGATGTCATTGAAAAAGTGCAGACATTAATCATGGAGGACTGTCGTTTGGTCATTAACGGAGGATTTGGGCATGCAAAGAGTGGCAGCAAAATTTGTGCCAAAGCTGCTTTCGCCGGAGCAGCAACAACTTCACCTTGAGGCTGCGCAGGACATGCTGGATTGCGCCAACAGGGATCCTGAGTTCCTGAAGACTGTGATCACTGGTGATGAGTCATGGGTGTATGGATATGACCCAGAAACCAAGGTCCAGGCATCACAATGGAAGCATCCAACATCCCCAAGGCCCAAAAGAGCACGACAGGTTCAGAGCAATGTGAAGGTGATACTGACTGTTTTTTTCAATTACCAGGGTGTTGTCATCATGAGTACGCACCACTAGGCCAGACTGTCAGTAAGGAATACTACCAAGACGTCCTCTGTCATCTTCGTGATGCAGTTCGGCGCAAGATACCTGAGCTGTGGGATGCACGCAACTGGCAGCTGCATCATGACAATGCCCCAGCTCATTCATCGCACCTGATCCAGGGTTTCCTGGCCAAGCACGGCATTCCGCAGGCTCGCCAGGCTCCCTACTCTCCTAACATGGCTCCTTATGATTTCTGGCTGTTGCCGAGATTGAAGACACTGCTAAAAGGCTGCCATTTTGACAGCCATGAGGACATCATACAGAACGCGACAGCGCAGCTGCACACCATTCCAAAAGAAGCCTTCCAGAATTGCTTCCAGCGATGGAAGGACCGCTGGGCTAAGTGTGTGGAGTCACAAGGGGCCTACTTTGAAGGGGATTAGGTATTGTAACCATCCAGATACAGAACTTTGCTTTCCCGGCCCAAGATTGGATACTTTTTGGACAGAGTAGTATATAAAAAATTCTCTTCTCAGGAAGAACAACAACAATCAACACAAAAAACACATTAAACTGTTTCATGATATGTCTTATTTTTTTGTTTTGTGTTCAACAAAATTGCACCTAGTGAGAAAGGAGTCATGACAGAAGCTCACAGATACAAATACAGATAATTCTAACATCCATGTATTGTAAACAAGACTGGGCTATTAATGCAGCCATGTCTTTTACAGTGCAGAGCATAGAAATGCCACAAAGGAGACTCTCAATTATCTGAGGATGGATTATCTGCTCTGTTGATCAATCACAGAGTCTCTGGCTTGTTTAACTTTCTTATGTCCCTGTATTGGACTCAACTGTGCTTCATTCATACCTGTAGTCAGAATTACTTCTTTTTTAGCATTTTGTAATTTACTGTATATTTATACACCACTTAAGCTATCTCTTTTATCACAACCACACAGTTCAGCCATTCTGTCCATTCCCAAACACATTTCAATATCATTCAGCTCATACAGCAAGCAACTCACATATACAACTGCTATAAGTATGCAGTGCTGAAGGATTCCTACAAAATGCATGTGTGTAGTGGTAACAATAAAACAGAAATTGGATCTACTTAGTAAACTTGAATTTAATAAACTTGTCTCAATTATGAAGTACGTATATGAAACAACTGTCCATGACATTAGAAACAATAAGAAAATGTTTAATTATGAAAGTAGTTCAAATTCAACAAGTTGTTACTGAAGCAAAAAACCATGAAACATTCTGCACACACAAACAAAAAACTTGGTAGAGTTCTACTTGATTGGTTCGACCATAAAATGAGCAGAAAGGACTCAAGTGTCTAGCATAATGTGTGCCAAAGAAACAGAATCTATATTCAGGTGTTGGGACTGGAAGGTGATTTCACTGCATCCTCAGGATTGTTAATAAGATTCAAAGAGAGGAATGGTATTTGGAAGATTACCATTCAAGGGGCTGTCAATGATTGCTTCATGATTTTCAGGAGTCCACTGCAAATGAAAATCTGCAGTTGGAGAAAATTTATAATGCTGATGGAACTGGAATATTTTAAAGTGCCTTCCAGCAGGCACTTAGTTTTGAAACAGAACAGAGTGCACCTGACCATTAATCATCTAATGAAAGAAAAACTATTCTATGCTGTGCCAATGCTACTGTCTCAAGTTCAGCTCTGTGTGATGGGTAAAGCTAAGAAACCAATTTTTCAAAGGCTGAGAACAAACAAACTTACCAGTTGTTTACTTCAATCAAAAGGAGCCTGGAGAGACTGTTCCCTTTGTAAGATCAGGTCTGAGTGCAACTTCATGCTGCAGGTGTGGTGGCACTTAAAATGAAAATGTGTGCTGCAATAGGCTGTACTATTGCTGCACAATGTCCCATCAAATCTGAATGGAAATGTTTTAAAATCAGACAGTGTCAAACTTGTGTGAAATGTCTGCAATTAATATGGCTGCATTAATTCGTCCTGTGGACAGAGGAGTGCTTGAAACAGCAAAAGAGCTGTGTAGAAGAACTCTTCCCCAAAAGGGCATGGTTAATGATTTCACAATATTTTTGAAGAAGGTCACCATGTTGAAGAGCAAAAACCTTGTCATACAGTATAACCTATGACATCAGGAAAATCATGAAAAACAGTTTTATTCTAACACTGAGGAAGAAGACTGTTTTGAAGAAAATGAAACTTCAGAGGTCATGTTAGCCACAATTTTGTAAGGCATGTCAGACTGTGAGAATTTTGAAAGTGATAATATTTCAGAATGGTCTGTATTGAGTGAGGCCATAATGTTGTTGTGAGGTGTTCACAAGAGATGTAGAAGATCACAGACACATTCTTAATAAAGTAAGAACATGAAATTAGTTAAAAAAGTGTATTGTATGGTATTTTTGCATAGAGAACTGTTTCATAAGACTAGATGTGAATGGAGCAACATCCTATCTGGTCTTCTAAATAATCCATGGTGGTTCTCTCTTCCATTACTGCAGATAGCTGAGAGTCTATGTCTTAAATGTGAATACAATGTCTGACATGTTGATTAAAGAAAGATAAACTGAAATAATATTTAAGTGAGAACACTATTATGCTAAACAACGCAACTGAAGAACTTGTTCCTCCTCACCTCCTCATCACAGAATAAGTAAGTAAAAGTAAAGGTATCCCTGTAACAGGCCGTGGAGGCCCATAGGGTTGTGGGGTGTTGAGGTTCCCACATTTTTTAGACAATCAGCTTACACATAGCGGCAAGCGTTACGCAGCAGCCGCCCTTTACGCCCAAGAATATTCCAAGAATATTCCTGGTATTCATTTCTGTTAGAGGCTGAGTCGACCTAAGGGCTATAGTGTGGCTGGAAGGATTAGGTCAATTGAAAAACCCAATGACCTCATTGGGACTTGAACCCGCGACCTTCCGGCTTCTAGCATAGTGCCTCAATCAACTATGCTACTGCGTGCCCCCATCACAGAACATGAGTTGACAAATTTTCAGGACCATATATTATTGTTCCTCTATCCTGTGTACTGTACATATGCTAAAATGTAATGTAGGTCATTCTTTTATAATTTATTCCATCACTGTATTTTAACTGTCTCTTCATTTATACAGATTTTCTACACAAGACCTCCACATGTTGTTTCTTGTCCTCTCATTCACATAACACAGGTTAAAATGAAATTAAAATTATGCTACAGACAGAGAACTAGAACAACATACTTATACCACAAAGAATCACATAGAAGTATAGGTTTTAACTAATCTACTTGTATTTTCAAAACCTATTGGTATATACAAAAATAAAACAATATTAACTGATTAGTTTTGTTCAGTCTCAAGTCCACTGCAAGGAAGGTTCAGCCATTTAAATATGCAGAGTCTTCAAATATACAGGTTCAATATATGCTGTACAAGTATGTAAAACAAATTACAGAGACTGAAACTTTCCTGTAACTAGATAGACCAACGATCAGATTCACAACAACTCTTTACTTACTACATACATGCATTTACAAATATTTACATACCGATCACTCTGTTCCTGAGATCACTTCCAGAAAGGCCAAAGACATTCTCCTGGTGCCCATTATCAGCATAGTAATATGTTTCTATCTCAAGGGAGAACTTTTCCACAAAAGGGCATGTGTAGCGTGTTTTTGTATATGGATAAGCATTCCATGCTTCCTCTTCAACAGTGAGGGCTGACTTGGGAAGAAGGCTCTTAAACCAACCTGCAAGCAAGCCACGAAGTAAAGAAATACTACACAGTACTTCAGATGCCTCCCAAACTATTTCCTCAAATAAACAGTTACACAATATGAAGATCTGTATTGTTGCTCTGGGTTATGGAAAGTTGGAAGAGACTTTGGATCTTCAAAACAAAACATTTTGTAAAGATGTCCTGTTTCCACAAAACATTATTAAACACAGATGACCATTACAGGCCTCATCAATTATTGTGGTGATAACATCAAAAAGGATTAAATGAGGCAGACAAGTAGCATGCATGGAAAGAATCAGAAATACACACAAAGTTTCGGTATGAAAGTCTCAGGAGAAAAGACTGCTTTGGAGATCAAGGTACAGATCAAATACTAATATTAAGATTAATTTTTAAAGAAACCAGACACATTCTTTGGTGTTGGACACTCTGTGCTTCATCTTCAGAAACTTCTGCACTTTGTTTCTAGGTTACGCTGGAAAACCCAGATCAGATAAGCATCATTATTTTCTCTAAGAGATCAGGTTTTACAAGAATCTTGATAAAAGATCTGAAACAGCTTCTTGGTTATGGCTAAGATTCTCTGCACCATTTTGGAACATACTTTCCCTTTTGCATGTCAGATTTTTGATCAAAATTAATCTTACAGCTTATTTGTTCAAGTTCAATTGTAACAGTATCTTGTACACAATAAAATGACAATCATTCCTCAGAATTTCAGCCACTTTTCCAAATTTTGATCGGTTATCAAAGTTAAATATTTTTCAAAGACTGCAAAGCTAAGATTCTTATATATTTAAAATGTGTGTTGGTTGAGCTATATACAAAATATTAGATGCTCTGAAAATAGCCATTACCATTCCAGTTTTTAAAAAAGATAATAGGAATGACTGTGCTGAATTTGGTTTACAAATTCGTGAAACTATGATAACTAGATGCTTAAACAGAATTACAGAAATACATCTGGAACATCTGAGTGCTTCCTGTGAATTTTTGATATGCTCAAATGAAGAGATAAACGCTTTTCATGTCAATTCAGCGCACAGAGATTATAATTTCTAGCAGAACGCTTGACCCAAAAATGTATACACATTACATTTTCTCTTCGGTTCTGTCCCACTAAATCACTGGCAGCTACTATGAAGAAAGCTTACACATCATGCACTGGCCCACTCAAAAATAATAAGCTCCAAGTTGCTACTGCTAATGTATCTAAGATGTGTGATATTCACTGAGTTGTGCTATCTCCTACATCCAAACGCCACATGTGAGTTACAAATTAAAACAATGAGCCTTCTTATATGATACTTACAATGAAAGTGGTTGTGTAACAAATGTAAGGAGAAAATTCCTGCGTAAATTTCGGGATTTTACAGTTCTACACAGAAAAAAAAATTTGTACAATCATTCATAATTACAGAATTACCTGGTAAATGACTGCCAACATGATAAATTTTGTGTGTGTACTGTCCTTGACCACCAGGCCCATCATTATATGGCTCATTTACCAGAATTTCCACACCACTACCTGCTCCTTTGCTTTCTTCTCGGCTCTTTTTCTGTAAAATACATATAATATAATTAATGCACAATTCTTATTTGTACCCATTCTCACTCAGTTAATTTAACATATCAAAAAACAAAATGTCCGTGGCTTTAGTCCGCAAGCGAACTATATTGACCAAGAGACTGCCGCTTGTCGGAGAAGTTAGTGCCAACCTCAGCGGATAGAGGGCATCATGTGGTCAGTGCAATGGTTCCCCACAGCCATCAATTTTGGTTTTTCAGACCGGAGCCACTATTTCTTAGAAATAGCTCCTCAATTATCCTCATGAGGCTGAGTGGACCCCATTCCAGACCCACTAATTCTCAGAACATCTGGTAGCGCCGGGAATCGAACCCGGGACCTCTGGATCTGTAACCAGGAACTCTGACCACTAGACCACAGAAGTGGTCAATTTAACATATCATTGTAACATGTTCAAACCATTCTCCATTACTCTCATTCTATTAAGTGTTTGCCCTGAGCTCAGAATATACAAATGACAAGACAAAATTTTCCATTTATTTGCATATATTCCAAAATAATAGTTGAAATATCTCCTTGAACCATGTAAGCTATGCACCTGCATGAAACTTCAGTCATTTAAATATACAGTTTGTGATGGAAAATCAGCAACGCATAACTTTTATCATTCAAAGAATATCGTGCAGTGCAGTCAAATTAGAGTCCCCTCACTACAACATGGAGCCTTTGAAGTTCAGATTCTAGTATTTACTTAATTTTCAAAGATATATTATACTTAACAGCAAACACAGTATACACTTATTATACTGTGGATTCAGATGTACTGCAGCTTTGATCATGTCCCCAATATTATAACCACAAATTTATATGAAATGTTCTACTTCTGTGTTGCAACATTTCTTGCTGTAATTTACAGGTACAGAGGGTAATAATGTCCACTAAAAATAGGCTGTATGTTACTGATTTCTTTAACCTTGAAATGATTTTGTTCAAAACATCAAAATTTTATGAGCACTCCTTTCAGCTGCTCCACCACAGACAGCTGGAAATCCTACTTAACTTCTAGATAGAATAAGTCCCAAAAGGTACAACACTGTACTAACCATTTATATAGAAGTGAGTAATGCTACAGGAATAATGGGCAGAAGTAGAAATTAAACAATCATAGAAATATTAAAAATTATCAAAAGAGTTGGGAATCATGAATCAAAAGGCAGTTTATTCCATGCGTGGAAAATTCTGAAAAGAATAATATGCAATTGGATGAAATAAAAGAAAACTAATTACATTCATATGTAGATTCCACAACACATGATACAGGGCTACAAAGGAAGACGACTATATTTTGCGAAAACAGTTACATAGATGTGTGTTTGTACAAGAGGTTTCTACAAGAAAGTAGTGAAAGAGCGACCATAAATGGGATAATTTTTAGAGTTGAAGCAGTTCACATTAACAAACTACTTGTTGGGATAAGACATTTAAAACTTCTGAAGGATAGCTTTGAATGTGGAAGGTTCCAAATGCAATATGCAAAATTAACACTGAGCTGAATCTGCATCCGGTGACAGTAAAGCAACCGAACATTTTCCTAAAACTCTATGTAAAGTGACTGAAGATGGAAAGTACACTGATGAACAGTTGTACAAATGAGATGAAGCAACACCATACTGAATATATATATATAATTACACAGTTTATGTATCTACTACAACTGTATCAGTGTTTGTATTATTGTATAGGACTGCACTAATTTATAGTGGTTCTTAGTGCTTTCATTTGTCCTTGTATGGGTTAGGAATGTATATTTTATTATCTTATGTTCAAACATGGTTATGTATGTATATTTTATTATTTTATGCTTAAACATGACAGATTCTATATCCAATAGGTTGGTTTGACCTTACACGGATTGACAGAATGCAATAAATAAAGTAAAGTAAAGTAAAGTAAAGTAATCATTAGATCTAAAAACAGCAACCAGCCAGGTACGTATGATGACAATTAACAAAGAAAGAATGACCTTGTTGTTGTGTTCCAATAAGACTGGCAACCACAAGCTGAAACCAGCCTGCATGAGTCAGAGTTGAAGTCTTCAGTGTTTCATGCACATAAATATGAAATATCTACCTGTGATCTATAAGAAACAGTACCAGTGCTTGGATGGCATGTGATACTTATGTCTCCTGGTTTGAAAGTGAATCTGTGCCATCACCAAGACACCATCTGCGTTCCAAAGAACTAAAACTGTAACCTGACACCAACTTCACATCAAGGGTCCACTGTACGAGCTCTGTAAGAACAACTCACAGCGATCATATATAGTTGTGCAATCCGATATTCCTCTACAGTGAGGGGAAGTGGAATACGGTACTCCTTAATCAGCATGGCTGCTGCTGTAGGCCAGCAAGCCACGAAAATCAGGCTACCTCAGCTCAGACGTGGCCACCACGGCATCTCTGTAACAGAAAGTCAGAGTAAAGGCAACTAACTCACTCCATGAAGCCGAGTCCCTTTTGTTAAATTAATTGTGTCTAATCTACTCACAATATTCCAACCCTTTATGGAACCTGAATGTTCATTAAAGTGTTCACAAGAGCCTAGTACTAGTCTCTATCCTGAGCCACATGAATCCAGTACAAAACCTGCCACCTTATTTCCTTATAATTAATTTTAATATTATTCTTCCATCTATACCTGGCTCTTCCAAGTGGTTTCTCTCCTTCATGTTATCCAGCAAAAAAAGGTGTAAACAATTTTCATCTTTCCCATGTGTCCTACATGCCACACCCATGTCATTCGCCTTGATTTGACAACCCTGATAATGGCATGGTGAACATACTAAACCACGAAACTCCTCATTACAAAATTCTCTCCATGCTCCTGTTTATTTCTTCCTTCTTATGCCCAAATATTTTCCTCATCACCCTGCTGTCAGACATCCTCAATTTATGATCTTCCTTTATTGTGAAAGACCAGGTTTCACACCTATATGAAATAACAGGAAATTATAATTCTATAGCCTTTAAGTTTGAATAGACAGGTTTGAAAGACAGAATATTCCGAACTGTTGATAGCAAGTGTTTTATTTGAAATGAAAGAAATAAACTTAAATCAGATAAGGTGTGACAGGGAAAAGAACAATGGCACAGATATAAGGGAATAGCTGACATTCTCATCACAAGTGCAAAGTTTCAATGCAACATTTCCTTGCTGGGGATGTTCTGTTACAATCAGTCAGTCTATAGAATGAATGCCAGGGGAAATGGGGGAAGCACAATACTCAACCCAAGCAGAAAAGAAAAATAACACATAAATCTACTGTCCGTTTGAGAAGCAATTTCAGAAAGTCTTCTTACAACAGATATTATTTTCAACACTTCCATTTTACGTATATGGGCCTTTCTAGTCTGACTGACCAGAGGCCTACAAGGACTGTTCACTTCCCAGCTGTATCCAGAACAATTCTGGCACACACCCAGCTTTCCTTACAGAGAGTACAGTGAACTCAAATATCTGTCGAGGAGTGAATGTGACCACTTTCCTTTCATGTCTCTTACATGCCTTCAAAAGTGATCTATGTCCACAACTGTTTTGCTGCTAAGCAATTATTTAATGACTCATGTAATTACTACTGGTGTGACATTGATCACCACAAACACACAATGTCATAATAAATAAGCAATTTCATTATTTAAGTGTGGTTCATTCTAAGCGATGAACAGGGGCTTTGCTGGTTATCACTAACTTAAACTGTTCCAAAGATTCATTTGGGCTCAAAACGTTAACAACTGTAAACAACATAAAAACACCTATTCTATTTACACATATATAATTAACATTACTAGACAAGCAGAAGATAACACATTAGGACACATTTAAATAAGGTAACATTCTTAGTGCATTCCCTCTGTTCTTGCCTTTATATTTTCAATTCATACTGAAGCACGTAGAGCCATTCTTAATAGCTCGGCACCATAACCCTGTGAGCAGTAGGAGGCTACGAAAAGGGAAGTCTCGAATCTGAGACAGTAAGATATGGTCGCGAGTCCCACGGGACTCAGACCCGAGAATTGCAATGGCGAGGGTCAGCAGCAACGGTATAAGACAGATCCGTCCTCTCATCAGAGAGCGCGCCCAACAGCAACAAACCAGCAACTGTCCGACAGTAATAAAAATCTGGTCATAAGCCCCAGATGGGTGCTTTATTCGAAGGCAGACTGACCGACTAACCGTCGGTCATAACATTAAACTCAGACTCAGACTCAGTTTAGCCTGTTGAGTTGGAGTCAATCAAAAGAGTAGGAGGTTGGTGTGAGATGGCCGCCAGCCTGCGCGTTAGTGCAGCTGAGTACAGTGGGGTGAAGTGAGTTGGTTCATGACAACCAGTCAGTTAGAGGACTGCTACAGTTCGGTTGTAGCGAGCTGTTGCTATTAGAGGGTGGTAGCTGAGGCATGGGGATACTTCAGAAACGCAGAGTAAGGGGAACGTCCGCCGTTGGAAGCCGTTACCAGGCAACGACCGGTGAAGACAGAAAACTGAAAAGAATTAGTGAGTGCTGCAGTGAATTGTAGAGTGTGTGAATTAGCAATAGCACTATAATTACTTGTGGTGTCATTCTGTAAGAGTTCAATAAATCCAATTACCAATCCAACCCCCGTCTACAGCCACTCATACACGTGACAATATACACTACCTTTCGATGACCTCTTATAAGCAGCATAAAGGAAGCGATGTGGACGAGCAAGACGCCCAATACAAAACTTGATCAAAATCAGTCAAAATGTTGAAAGTTATGACATGGAAAAGCATTAAAACCACTTTTGTTTAATAATCTTGAAAGCAGTAAAGCCTTGGGAAGAATTACACAAGACATAAAATATGTATTTCGTTTTCGTGTTGATAAATACTTAACGAGTTGTGTCCGAGACGAACACAGAAAAGCATATAAGGTTTTTGTTCATTTCTCTTGCTCGCTCTTAGCCAAAACTGTATAATTCCAATACATTTGAGTATAATTGCCAAATATTAAGGTTCATACAATTTCAATCAGCGTTTTACGGTTGTTAAAACCGTGAAAGACAATTTTTGCAACCTTTGTTGCGAATGAGCCAAAAATACGCAGTCAGATATACAGAACTGGAGGTTTAAATTAATTCCTCAATTATTATTTTCCTTTGTATAGTAAATATACGAGCTGGACGGCCGAGGTTTTAGGATTGGACTCCGGGAAGGGCGCCGCAGCATCCAGACTGGCGCTGCGGGGCCCTCAGTCTTCTCCTACTCAATGGATACCAAGGGCTCTTTCCCCGAGGGCAAAACTGCAGGGCAGTCAAAGTGACTGTTCAACTCCATCTTGTGAGACTCTCAAGAATCTGTGGATCTAAATCTCCGCTAACGCACAGGTCTTCATGGCGTTGCGCTTAATTAATCATGCACAGTGTTAACTAAGTTTTATTTGTTGCTTATACACAGCTGAGCTTAGAAGTTTAACACACAGACCCGGAGGCCGTACCCGGCGGTGAGAAATACTCCCTCCTCCAGGAATTAAAAACACATATCAGCTTTCTCGAAACTTCGTTATAGTTAACGGCACGGAACTTTCAGAAAAGCGTTGTCAATGCCATAATTTTCAAAAAAGTTTTATTTATATTGCTGTGTAACATAAGGGATTAGGGGGTGCGAGGGGGGAACTGCACGTATCTAACTTTGAATTGTTATAGAATGTTATTCATTGAGTTTCTCCAATTTTACATTTGTTCACGAAGGAAATTTATCTGATGTTATCATGTATAAGCATTAAAGCCACATCTCTATGAGTAAAAGTGTTATTAGTTAAAAACATGAAACATACAGAGTGTACTATTATCCACATATGTGGGGGAACGGAATGCAAAAATACTTTGCTGAAACAGACTACAGATTTCAGAAGTACAAAGCACAAAAATAATCACTTGGAAATAAATGAAACCAATACATGTAGCAACAGCTTAAATTTACTAATAAGTAGGACAGAACGTATGTCACAAAACTAAAAAAGCCAAGAGTCCGCAAGCGAACTATACCGACCGAGTGACCGTCGCTTGTCGGCGAAGTTAGTGCCAGCTTTAGCGGATAGAGGGTGTCGCGTAGTCAGCGCAACGGATCTCCATGGCCGTTAATCTCGGTTTTCTAAACCGGAGCCGCTATTTCCTTGAAATAGCTCCTCAATTATTCTCACGAGGCTGAGTGGACCCCGTTCCAGACTAACTACTTCTCAGAAAATCTGGTAGCGCCGGGAATCAAACCCGGGACCTAGTAGCCAGGAACTCTGACCACTAGAACACAGATGCACGCCAATATAATATATATAATGCAATAAATGAATAGTGCTGTCGTTTAGGACTGCCTCTAATTTAATAGCACAGATGTTCACCACACACGTAAAAATTGGTGCACCTGAAATATACTGCAGTATCTGCAGCCCTGCTACATTCGTCATGAGCCCACCCAGAACAGACATCGTAACGATGTCCAACTCCCTGTTGTGGCCGAATTATCCACCCCAGAGACAAATATAATTTATATTTGTTCTGTGGAGCAAGGTGTTGACATCTTCAGAACTCTGTCGTAGCACAGCCAAGATTCGTCAATAATTTCTACGTTTGGACAACTGGGACGTCCAGGAAAAAAAAAAGGCGTTTCATCGAGGTCTCTCTCCTTTCCTTTCTCCCATTTTACTAATCGTTTCACATTTATTCTTTTTTATTTCTTCCGCCTTCTCTACGATATTTTTTAATCCGCCAGCCAGAAACGGACGGGAAGCTTCCTCCGCTGCTGGGACCAGATCCATCCACTAACTGCACTGGTAAACTGCTATAGAAACGAAACCCTCTTCGCTAAACGTATCTAGATTAAAAAGGTAAATGCCCGATTTAGCAAATACTGACACAGCTTCTGTAACGGCAGCAATTTGTCTGCATGCTCTGTTGAGTAAAGAAGGAATCTCTTGCATGCAGATGACTCCTCATGAACAGTTCGCATTCTCTCTTTTAGGATGATTAAGATGTACAGCGGAGGAGACAGCTAATGGTTGCATTCTGTCTGGTGTATGAGGTGAGACAGAAACCACAATGATGCCATTATCCTGCTAGAAGTTATAACTTCTGATGGACACATGACTTGAGTGGTTAAGTGTGGGGTTCTGAATGGAAGACTGAACATCTCAGACGAAAGTCTTGAGCCACATGACGAACAAATCTTCGTTCATCCACCCTGATTTTGAGCATCTGTAGATACTTCCAACGGGGCCTCCACGACTGAGTGATGCATCTTTGTTCGAAACTTGGGGAAATCTCGACCTCTTTTTGACAACTGAATGAACGCAACAGGTTTCTGTACACATTAAAATCCACTCTCAATTGCACTGAAGATATGATTAAGCCCAAACTTGTACATCTCAAAACCAGTCTCTAAGTTGTCATAAATCCAAGTGACCTCTAAAAGCCAGGATTCTGATAGCTGTAACAGGTTCAGACTTTCTAACACGCAGTTCTCTATTTCTTCACATGAAGTCTTGAGCCCAGTCTCTTTCTGCTAATTTGATTTCGTGTTTAAAATTATGATTTACATTTTTCACTCTGCGAACTCACAAGCAATTCAACAAAAAGTCCCCATAAAACATATCTGAGAGATGCAATATGTGGTCGCACAGACTTCATTTATGTTCTTCAGTAAAAGGGCTCCTTGCTTTCGGATCACCGGCAGATTAAGTTTCAACCGTTGCCCTAAGGTAGCTTCATAAATATAAAATTGTAGGCCAATTTCTCGTATTTTTCTCACATTTTCAACAGCGGCTAAGGCAACTTTCAGTTGGCCCTGACTCCATGATGCCTTGGAGGTTGCTTTCTTCTGGATATGAGGCATCTGTGAAGAGAACGCTTCATAAGGCAGATGTGTAATACCAATTCTATTCGTTAAGATTGTTGCCATCACCCATCTCGTCTTGTGTAGGGGGCAATCTTACGCAGCAGAGGGGAAGTGATATGCAGTCCAGCTTCCGCTACATTACAGTACAATGTAGAGTTGCTTATGACTTCTTGGAGCTTCAGAACTGACATGTGTACCATTTACCCACTGCGTGCCAATACCCGTATTTCTCTTATTGTGTTTTTGGACTTCGTCTATCGTTCGGTAGTCTACAGAACACGACGTTTCGGAAACTGGATCCGTTTCCAGCCAATATGAAAGGGTGGGATGCACTTACTCTGTTGGGTCCATTAAAAAGAGCCACCTTCAATCAGTCGACAATCTGTGTCAGTACTGATATCACTGTACTATGTCAGTACAACACAGGTGGTCCAGTGATGGAGGTTACTCTTTTCTAACGGACGCAACAGAGTACATGCCTCCCTATTTCCGAAATAATGTGTTCTTTAGAATACCGGGCAATGGACAGAGTCCAGAGCCCAGCAATCCCAAGTGTTACACATCATCGTCAGAATCTTTTACAGTTGATTTGCATAGCATGTTTGGAATACTGCTAATTAATGGTCACGAAATGAAAAAAGAATCAGTAGAAACTGGATTTTTATTTAGAGGGGTCTGAATTAGATTCAAGATTATATTTATTTAAAAATGCGTCTTGCTCACAAGCTGAAAACGTCACCTCTACCAAAGATAAAGAACTTTGGAAATATGAATGCTAGCCCCGCCTCCCTTTTCAACGGTTCAACTTCCATGTTAAACATTAGGTGTCGTCATTGTAATGGTCACCCTATCACTGAAGTAAAGAGAATCTACTTTACAGATTCCCAACCCCTAAATTGATTCTAATGGACTTGATGGGGGGGAGATCACAGCGGCCGAAGAGACCACACAGAAAAATCTGAAGCCAACCAATCACATATTTAAGAGCTATAACAGAATTAAATCCCAAGAATGATTTCGGTAATATCTCCCATTTGTGCAACATTGCAACAACAGGGCGACAAAAAATAAATTAAAATGTATCCATGAGGAAATTCCGGTTAAACTATTGGACTGGGCTATGTTTGCTGCATTCATTCAGAAAGGGAGGATTCGTCTGTACGAGTTTTCACATAAAGCACCCAGTGACTTTAACCAGTTGTCTGCAAGGAGCATTCTCTCTTGAGAAATAACGTCTGTCAGGTAGACAAGAAACTCTCTGCCTTGTCTGGAACATGAAGGTTCAGTACCGTATTCAAAAAGCCTACCACTGGATCCCATTTTCAGTCATCTCTAAGGTCCAAATCGTAACACCTCGTGTATGTAAAAATGAAAGGGAATATATGTAACTTATAATACAAAGCTCAATTAATGATGATTTGATTTTTCAACTGTAGGAGCAACGTTGACACTGATTAACTTGGCTAAAGGCCCTTGGGACAACTCATCCCACCAGCACACATGTTTCTGAACGTTATTCTTTGATGAAATAATTATTTCGGTACATCGCACAGTATTTTAAGAGCCCATCGTTTCTGTTTACAAAACTATACAATGCTAAGACATGCAGCTCTAGAAGAAAAGCGATTTTCCTGCGCTTTCGCAACCCTTCTGAGCGCCCAGTGAAATCATTCCGTCTATTGTAAATTGTCTACTTACCTGAGAGCACGAAATAAGTCGAGAACAACTTAACAGAGTTTTGTGAAATTTGATATTGTGGAGTTTGAATTAAGATTGTCGATATGATCCAGGTTTGGTTTAAATCAGGTAACAATTACCACACTTAACATGAAGATCTACGCGCATTTCTGTATGTATGTTAAGGGAAAATTTTTTTAACAAAAACGTACAGAAACATGAAACACATGTTTCATGCTCCATAACCTTTCGAGATACAGTCGTGCTTTGAACTTACGACAACGAGTTGTCGAAACGGTTTGTACGCCAAGTTCATTGTAACATGGGACTGTACTCGTATGGGGTTATGTTCCTGGAAATTATGGCCCGGGACTATTTTTCAATATCTTAACCCCTAGTATGCTACGTACAATTCTATTGCTTTATTATAACAGTGATAAAGGGACATCGAATGGCATAGCACTGGTCATTTAAACTATTAACTTATTAACAATAAGTGGCACGGATCATTATGACTTATGATCCGTGCCACTTGAGTATTACAACATGGCGAACGTCCGAAATTCTGAGAGTAAGTATAACGGGGGTTAACATAATGGCCTCGTAAGTCCAGAAGTTCGTAAGTACGGAATCGTAGTTCGAGGTACAACTGCAGTTTAATGGCATCGTTAAGTCCGGAGGCCGTAGGTTGTGGGTAGTCTAATTAAACAAAATGAAGCGAACACACCAGGAAGGTCGCGCCATGCGTACATTTCCCACCTTGGAGAACAAACAATACCCGGCGCAGTCCAAGGCGTCTAATCCAATTGTGTAGTAGAACTCACTAACCCCACACACGAAACCTCTCAAGAGCTCATGCTTCCTCCATACACAGCGGTATCTTACAAAAGAACACAGTACGAAAGACTGTAACAAAATGATGGAAAAAAATCTAGAATAGAAGGCGTCTGCATGCTTCATGATTAATATTATGGAGTCCGCCAAGTACACTAAAGTTACGCAGCTTGAATACATACTGCAAACTCTTTATAGCACAGTGGAACTTATATTTTATATTTCGTTATATCATATAAAACTACAATTTGATTGGTTAATGATGGGCCAGGTTAGCTGTTAGTAAAATGGCTGGCTACAGCCACCACTATCTCCAAACCACATCTGGGGTACAGCCAGCTTCTCCACAGGTATCAAAGGCCCCTCCTCCGTGGGTAAAGTGACCTCAGTGTGAAGATGACCTCTCACCTTCATCTAGGACAGAAAGTAAGAATACGGGGACCTTTACTTCCACTCCACGATCTGTCGTAATAAGAACAGAGACAATCTCGGACGTTAACAACTTTCATACTTCCAAAGTTTCAGATCTGTAGAAACCGTAAGAACTTCATTTCATTCCAGTCCTGGCTGCTCCAAAGAACTGTGGTTATAAAATTGTGACAAGCGAGTTCGAGATACTAAAAACCAATCCTGGACAAGCACATAGTTGCTGTTCATAGCTTGTGGAAGGGAACCAAATGTGATACAGCAGAATGGAAAGCTTCTTAAATTGTACTTTCCGGCGACTGTTGTTACGGCGATTAAATGAAGGTGGATGAAATAGAGGGAGAATGTAGCACGCATGTGAAGATGAGAAATCAATACAATACTTTAGTCGGAAACTCTGTGGGGAACAGACAATTTAAGAAAACTAGGGATATACCGGAGGTCAATATTATTATACATAGGTCGGGTAAAAGGTAGTGGCAACACCTCTATAGTTCTAAAACGACTTTATTACCTGAGGTAAACACACTTACATTGCCTCAATATAATCGCCCCCAATGTGTACCACCCTCTGTCAAATTTGTGGAAGGCGTCGTACACCATCAGCGCGTCCACTTCTGTTGATCTCCAGCAGTGCCCGCCCTACAGCATGAATAATCTCCTCTCTTGTGTTGTAACGTGTCCCTCGCAGTCGTTTTTTCATTTTGGCAAAGAGATGATAATCGCTCGGACTCATCGGGTGAGTATGGCGGATGTTGCAGAATCGCCCATCGCCAGCGGCGAAGGAGGTCCTTGACAGCATCAGCAGTATGAGCCTTTGCATTTTCATGAAGGATGATGGGGTTCGTTGCCAACAAGTGTCGTCGCTTTCTCCTGAGTGCTGGACGAAGATGATTACGCAGAAAATTGCAGTAGTAGGCAGTGTTTACTGTCTGTCGTTCAGGTACAGTGTGGTGCAGTATCACTCCATCAGTGTCAGATGCCACAATGAACATTGCCTTCATATTACCCTGTGCAGGACGCACTCTCTTTGGTCGAGGAGAGCCAGGATGCTTCCATTCATTTGATTGTAGCTTCAAGTGCGGTTCGTATGAGCGAGCCCAAATTTCGTTCAGAGTGACGATCCTTCCAAGGAAGTCGTCACCTTCACTCTGGTACCGGTCCAACAAGTCCTGTGCAATTGCATAACGTTGCCACTGTTGCACCTCGGACATTGTATGGGGTACCCAGCGCGCTGCAATTTTGCGGTATCCAAGAGTACCGTGCAGAATGTGGAGTACGGTTTTGTGACATACGCCCACCTCAGCAGCTAACTCCCACGCAGCCCATCGACGATCGACATCAAGCAAAGAAGCAAGAAGCCGAATTGTGGTTCTCAACATGGGGTTGTCCTGAATGGCATCCCTGCCTTCACGGAACAATTTCACCCATCGTGCCACTGTGCGATATGGCAAAGCAGCATCACCACATGCTTCTCGCAGTCCTTGATAACAGTTTTGTGCACTACGACCTCGTGCAACTTCAATTTTTATCCAGGAGTGTTGTCCTTGTTTCGTAAACATGTTGTTAGGGCGCTTGAACTGGGCTCCTGCACTTCAAGAAGATGCACAACGCAACTCAATGAAACACAACCAGAGCCACTCACTGCACTATTTCAACTGAACTTCTGCTATCAGCTACAGACGGCGCTAGTGCCACCTGACGCATATCTTTCATGTTACAGCAGTGTTGCCACTACTTTTTATCCAACCCTTGTAGATCTAAAAGATCTAGGGTGGGAGGGTGCGGACTGGATTCATCTGCCACTAGATGGGGGTCCAGCTGCGGGCTCTTGTGAACAGGTCCTGAACTCTCGGCTACCTTAAAAGTTGCGAATTTCTTGCGAAGCTGAGCAACCATCAGCCTCTCAAAGAACATACTGGTGCATGCAGTTGGTATGAGAAGAGCATGATTTTGTCCTACCGAAATTACAGAACTGCGAACAAGCATGCTGAGTGTACAAAAGTCGACCGGAGGACGACCGACATCGCATGGCTTAATGATATTGATATTTGGTTCAATGCTATATTACGCACGTACAGCAGTCATAAAAAAAAAGTGTGGGGGGGTGGGGAATGGGCATATGGAAACAGGAACAACACTGCAGAAGTATACAGTTCATACTTAAGAGCCATGTTCGGCAGAGGAACTATAAATGCCATGCTAACATCCATGACCTTCAAATTTCTAGTAAAAGGTAAAGTGGTCCCTGTGCTTAACAAATTAAGCACTACGCGATGAAGGCGTATGGAGGAATGGATATATAGATCCACATTTCTACCACTTCTAGTAAGAAAAGAAAATGTAGCTAATACACGTATGAGAAAGGGAAGTGCTATTACGTAACTCCGGATGTTCACTGCTTTAGATACACTGGGTAACTAAAACTGCGACCAATTCTATCCTTAAGATATAGCATTAAATAAATACGCAACTATTAACTGTTGGTTGATACGTATTCAAATTTGCGAAAAGTGAACACTACACAATAGCGAGCACATAGGACTATCAATCTTACTGAAAGTATATACGAATCGTAGAAGGCTATGAAAAGAGAAGCCGGTGCCTAGGAGTACGAATGGGCCCCCTGTCACCGGAGGACATAAATACAGGGACCTAGACCTCCAGGTTGGGGGTTGGATGCAAGGCTGACGAACTTGTTCTGTTAAAAAATTACTGTTGCGAAATCCAAAGACGTGAAAATCGGATGAAATCTGGCAGAATCTTCTAAGGAAGGCCATGGCTGAAAAAGGGCTGTTTTGCTGATGATGGTGATTCAGACGATTTAATACGGTTATACATCGTAGATCATATCACCTGCTAAAGAAATTTCCGTCTTTCACAGCACAAGAGGCTCTGGGGTACACCCAGTACACCCAACTTCCTATCCAATGGGTACCGGGGGCTCTTTCCCCGGGGGTAAAGCGACCGGGGCGTGAGCTGACCACTCGTCTCCAGCTAGTGCCGAGGTCAAGAAAATGTGAATCTGTACATCCACTCCCCCATACGCCTTCATGGCGTGTACCTAATTAGTTAAGCACAGGGACAACTTTACATTTTTACCTTTACCACAGCACAAGGACATATATTATCATGTTTACAACAGTCTAACAATGACCGCTATCCTGGGCACGATAAATCCAATCAACGTTCTCACATTGTTCTTCTGTAAGATCCATTTTAATGTGACGCTTCTATGTACGCACAGATCTTCCAAGTGGTGTCTACCGTTCCGGCTTCTCATCTCCCCTATGCGTGCTACATGCTACTTGATGGCTATCACGAGAGCCTCCTATAGGGGACACACGCAAAGTAAACAGCTAGAGCGAACATATTCGAGAGCACAGCTCAGTAACGGAGTTGGCATCAATGGGCGTGGGGACTCAAACGCCACCTGGAAACGGTCCGTACTGCTGTCTGGTAGCCGGCCAGATTTACCATTTGGTCTCATCGCTGTATCTATACGGGATAAATAGGCCACAATATGGCCCAACTTTATATTTTAGATCCTGCTGAAGCAACATCAAAACGGCCTGAAAACCAATCAAAATAAGGCTGTCCGGCCGAAGTAATGCAACTATTGGCTGAGACACTGCGACAAGCTAACCCAATGAATTAAGTATAATAAAATACATGAATGAATAAATAAAATGCATTGACCTTTAATTTATGACTTTCAAGATCTCTTCTTTTATTTGAACAACTTAACAATGTCAGGTGAAGTTATTAAATATTCTCTGCCCTGTTTCGCTTAGCGGGAGGTGGAGTCCAGCTGGGTCCACTCGGCACGGCGGCCACTGATTGGCCTATTGTACCTGCCCCGGGTGATTATGATGATGGAGAATTTGGTGGAATGAAGATTGGTAAGGGAAACCGAAGTACTCTGAGAAAACCCGCCCCAGCGCCACTTTGTCCACCACAAATCCCACTTGACCAGACTCGGGATCGAACCCGGGCCGCCGTGGTGGGAAGCCAGCGACTAACCGCTTCAGCTATGGCGCGGCCTTTCTCTATCCTGTTACTTCCAATTTCTGGGCAAAATAATCTCCTCACTACTTAGGACACTTCTTATCAGTTTCCCTATATTACGCCATTATTGTTGGATCTACTTATCAACCAATTTCTCAAGTAAACTGTGACTCAATTATTGATTAAATAATGCTCGAACCGATCAATTGGACCATACAACAAGACACAGCGGCCAGTCCACTTTTCCAGGAGGCAACGTGCAGCCTCATCTCCCTGCAGGCTTCACGACAGAATCGGAAACAGAGTACAACAGAGTTACTGCTGGAAATGGCGTTATGCAACCTGTTGTTAGGCAGCTGCAACAGTTGAACTATAACAATGGAAAAGGGCTTCTTTCTGTGTGGTCCGTGCCGAGGAGTAATCTTGAAGACAAATGGGTGTTAGTTTAAATCCGTGTGTAGGCGGGTTCGAATACCTCCACCGTGACCCTGCGAGTCGTAGGAGGCGACAAAAATGGAAGTCTCAAATATGGTCACGATTCCCAAAGGACCTGGACCAGCAGCATATACAAAAGACAAACAAGTCCTCTCGTCAAAGAGGGCGCCCCACAAAAACAAGCCCGTAACTGTCAAAGAGTAATAAATATCTGGTTATGAGCCTCAGATGGGGTTCGACACCAAGACTTACTGACTGACCGTCAGTCGCAATGTGACTTTGACTTAGTTGAAAGTCAGGATGTGAAAACTAGGAGGCTGGTGTGAAATGGCAGGTAGCCTGGGAGTTGTCAGTTCTGTTGAGTTCTGCAAGGGAGGCTGAGAAGAGATGGCGCTATAATTAAGTGGAATAACAAGTCGTGGGATATTTGCTGAGCTGTAACGACTTAAGTACAGAAATTGAAGAATTTCTACTGTTAGAAGTCATTGCCAAGGAACGGCTAGTGAACACACAGCAGGCTAAAAAGATGCTTAGTGGGTGCTGTCGTGATTTGTGAATTGTGGAGATTAGCAATAGAGTTCTAAAGTGCTTGTAGTGCCGAGTTGACCGCATAAGTGGTCAACAGATCAATTCACAAATCCAAACATTGTCTATAGTCAAACACATAAATCGTGACAGTACATATAACTTAGTACTTCAACAAGACCTCATATTATGCTATTTTCTCAAGTAACAAGAAATTTTATACAGGTCACTAAGATACATCGGCTGTCTCAGGAGAATATGGGCCCATACGAATCTGTGCGTGTTTGTCTTGCTTCCGCCAGGAAGGACACGAGTACAAATAAAGCGATGAAACAGGTGTTTTTCAAAACGCAAGAGGAGGAACCCCGTATCCAGCGATGTTATTCATATTTCTGGTCATAATTATACAGCTCTGGCATGTTTTAACTTTCATATTACATATACCAGGCGATAAAAATGACTATAGTCCCATTTCTCTCACAAGGATGAAAATTCAAACTTTTTCTCTTACAGGGTTAACCCCCACCCATAAACTCCTTCCTACACAAATTTGCCGATATATTACACGTATATTATTATTATTATTATTATAAACGCCATATAATTCTAAAATGCCGTTCTTCATCCGGTAATAAATACGAGGGTAGTTCAAAGTTGATTTGGACTTTATTTATTTCTTTTATAAAATAATATATATGACAGAATATTAAAATTCTCACTCCTTTTCAACATGTTCTCCCTTGACCTTAACACACTACTAATGCCATGAGTATAAAAGGCCTTATCCTGACTACGTATGCAGCTCAGGACGCAGCGTTTGTGTTCATCATCAGTTTGAAATTTCCGACGTCCTAAGAGCACCTTCATTGGTCCACACAAATTAAAATCGCCGGGGGCTAAGTCAGGGCTGTGAGGAGGGTGGTTCGTGGCTTCGAGCCTATGCCCATGCCGCATTCGTCAAGCTTGCTGTATGAGGGCGGGCGTTATTATACAGAAGGATGGCCTTCTTTGACCTTTTCCCAGTTCTCTTCTTTCGAATCGCTTGGTGCACATCGCTATGATGTAATACCGTAATACTCTCAATAACTGCTACACCATGTGGAAGAAAATCATGATGAATCACTCATTCTGAATCTCAAAACACACTTGCCATGATCTTTCCAATTGACAGCTGTCTTGATCTTCTTCACGACATTCATGAAACTTATTTTATCAATCACAGACACATGAACCTGGCAGTATCTTCCCCATATTGTGCATTTAACTTACGAAGAATTTCTGCTGGTTTCACTTTCTCTTTCACTAGGTATTCAATGATACAGCGCTGTTCTACACAACGGGTAACAAGGTCTGACGCCATCTTGTACTAGCTCTAATGCGCAGAAGCGGGGAGCCAAATCCCAGAAGACTGCTTTCTTCATAGTCACCGCCGTGAAAGCCTCAAACCTTACACAGTAAGAGCAGTGTTGCCCCAAACTGTCCATAAGTTATTTTTCTGGTGCTCACGTCTTCAAGGTGTAAAAAACGTACAGGTTAAACTTGAACCACCTATATATGTATAAGCGTAAATTCCCGTTTCATCAAGCATCATGATGATACAAAATGTTGGACGTCCGTACAACTCCAAGCATTCGGTTCTGTAGCCTTCTCTCATCCCTTCATTCAGACACGGTAATTTGGTTGGTAAAATGTTTACTGACACTCGGTCAACTTCAGAGGAATTTTAACATCGAAAGAGCTCACAAGATCAGAAGATGAATGCGTAGCGGACTGCGTATGGCAAAATGGAAAGGATTTGGGGGAGGAGGTGAAGTTGGCTTATTTTAATTACTATCCAAGCATTCTGATGAAGCATCTCCCAAATGTGATCCAGTGGCGTTACGCTGCTCCACGCAGGCGGTTGGTGAAGTGTAACACAGAAATTCGGAGTGGCCAATTAAGTTCGCATTGTCCGCGCTTTACGTCTGAATTCTGGGCATGCAAGTTACCGACGGAAACTATGTATTAATTCCATGGAATATCCACCTCTTTCAGAAAAGGCTACTCACTCAGCTGGTCAAGAAATACCTTGGTTCTTATGGAACCTGACGATTCATTGCCGTGCTCATAAAAACTCATCACCCAATCCTTTCTTGAGCCATTTCAATCCAGTTCACATCCTTATACCCCGTTTCCTTAACATTCACGTTAGTACTGCCCTGCAAACGATACTAAGTCTCCAAAATGATCTCTCCCTTTCGAGGTTCCTCCGGTAAAGCTTCCTATGCACTTCCCTTTCCACGCCCCACCCATATAATCGTCCTAATAATATAAGATTATGAATACAAAGCAGAGAGCATCTCGATACTCACTTTTCCACATCCTACTGTTACTTCCTCCCCATGATCCAAGCAGCCATGGGATATGTAACGAAAGCCTGAAACCGCTTCTGCAAGGACTCCAAGTGTCCCAGGCCTGAGCGTCTAAATGGTACAAGATTACACATTACGAATTCCGAGTCAGCACCTCAGACCCAACGAAGCACAGAATGTGACACGTGTTGCTGTGTATGTACGTTCACACGCTGTCCTTTCTGTTTCGGAGAATGACAGTACAAACAATGCTGCGCTGATGAAGGTCAGTTCTCTTTCGAAGGTGCTGGCAGTTGGTTGTCAGGAATGTTCCCATTATAAATAGTCACACTTACAGCTACACAAGATGGTTCACCATAATGAACCCACAAAGCTCATATCATACTTGAAACCTTTTACTGTAACACCTCTCGGTAGTACTGAACTTTTGCCCATAGTCCGGAATTCTAAAGAACACAATGTTTCGGAAACTGGATCTGTTTTCCAACTCAGGCGACGGGTATGAGTCACCTCTGTTGTGCTTGTTAGAACTTTTCAGAATGGAGCCAAGAAGTTGAATAATACAAAATTCTATACCGTGTATCTTGACATAAAGACTGGGGAATTTTATACAAGAAGAAACTTCACAACTTTCCCACTTTACGTGGCCGCGCCATAGCTCAAGCGGTTAGTCGCTGGCTTCCTACCGCGGCGGCCCGGGTTCGATCCCTGGTCTGGTCAAGTGGGATTTGTGGTGGACAAAGTCGCGCTGGGGCGGGTTTTCTCCAAGTACTTCGGTTTCCC
The DNA here is from genome assembly GCF_002891405.2 of Cryptotermes secundus. Classification (NCBI taxonomy): domain Eukaryota; kingdom Metazoa; phylum Arthropoda; class Insecta; order Blattodea; family Kalotermitidae; genus Cryptotermes; species Cryptotermes secundus. Next base: position 2,430,735 of record NW_019740661.1, read on the forward strand.
CTGCAAATCTTCATTCACCAAATTCTCCATCATCATAATCACCCGGGACAGGCTACAATAGGCCAATCAGTGGCCGCCGTGCTGAGTGGCCCCAGTTGGACTCCACCCCCAACTAAGCGAATTAAAAAAAAACACTTTACGTCGGAATTTCTGCCTGTACGCATGCAGTAATGTATCACCGGACAAAGTACAAGTTGTGGTGGCTAAACAAACGGCTTGCGACACAAAGGAACTTTGCACTGGGTTAAACTCGCTCGGGGTAAGGTCAAGCACAAACCATGACGTATTCCACATAATTTAGTTTCTTATTTAATTGACATTAATACATGACGTTAAAAATCGACTAATGGAAAGCTGATAATACTACAGCTGTTACTCTAAAGTAATATATTATTCTTCCTTGTACTTCTTTAAACATTAACGAATGCATTTAATAGTGTCAGGATGTAATCGGTATGCAGCTACTGTCAGCAGCCATATGCGCTTGCGCCGTGTAATGTGAGTTATGATAAGGTATTCGTGCTATGTTCCAAATTCAAGGGGTTGCGTTGTAATGACGTCGACATAAGCGTAAGTATATATTACAATATAATTATAAAACATTGCAGGCAATGGGCAACCCTGTACGCAGTAAGTGAAATGTGAACAATACAAATATAATTCGAGGAAAATAACGAGAAAAGCAGTCATTAACTAAATAATAAAAATCTTTTCGACTTCGTAACATGAATTTAACATGTAAGAATAGTTCAGTGACTGTTTATTGTAAAAGCAAATTAAAGTAAAGTAAAGTAAAGTAAAGTAAATGTATCCCTGTTACAGGCCGTGGAATCCCATAGGGTTGTGAGATGTTGAGGTTTCCACATTTTCTTGACAATCGGCTCATAGATGGCGGCAAGATTGTCAGCCCTACGCGCCGGCCGCATTTTACCCCCAAGAATATTCCTGGTACTCATTTCTGTTAGATGCTGAGTCGACCCCAGGGCCATAGTGCGGCTGGATTAGGTCAACTGAAAAAAAAATCAGATGACCTCATCGAGAATCGAACCCGCGACCTTCTGCCTTGTAGCAAAGTGCCTCAACCAACTACGCTACCGCGTGCCACCGATTGTTTATTGCAATAAGCTAAATTTAATGTGTCCGTTAAGAGTTACAAGTATAAGAAGTACAAGGAGCTGTTGTAGAAGACAAGTAATTTCGTTATTTAGATGCAGTCAGTTCTAAGGGAAACGAAAACGAAGAACTGACACTTTCTGCGCTTTTCTAAATTTCAGTGGCTTATTTTAAGAAAGCCCCACATGTTGAAGGAGCGCTTCCTGTCACGTCCTCAGCATATCGCCTAGGAGCCTGTGCTTGACATAAACCTGATAACAATTTCCGACATCTGCAAAAATCTGCTGAAGGGCATTGACTGCTTTCCGCAGGAGCTTCTCAGAATAAATCTAAATGGATGGCAGCCTTCTGGTAAAAAGTTGAATGGCAGTTTGTATGCTACCAGATGCTCTGGGTTGGTTTGACCGATGTCTACAATAACAAAGATCAAAATATTGCAAGGCATTTGATCAACGCGTTGCCAGGCAACAGCTCTCTAAACACAGTCCGACACACAACGATAGAGGCTGTTTTTTCCGTGTTCGCGGTGATGTTACGCAGCGGTGGGTGGCGGTCATGTGACATGCGTTTCATGTGATGCGTGTTCGTTCCTAGGCTATATAAGTGATAGAATTCGTTTGGTTCAGGGACGAGTCAATTCTCGGTAGGGGATAGCCACGGGAAGCTCGTAGTCAGCCTGCTAAGATCTGACGACTTTATGTTTGCTGCAGCACAGTGATATTAGGTGTGTGTGATTTAGTGAGACTTTTATAGTTCCTGTATTATAAATCCGTGAGGACTAATGCAGATAGACTGAGATTAGTGTGGGGTAATTGTAAATTGTGTCAATCAGCAACAGTGTTATAATTATTTGTAGTTACGACCTGTAAGTATCAAATAAATACAATTACCAATCCAAACGCGCGTCTTAGTCACGCCTACATGTGACAATATAATTCACCGAAGAGCATGTGGCATAAAAATTATGTAAGAATTATACTCATGTTCCTTCATCCACAGAGCAGGACGGTGTAGTGGCAATGCTTTAGATTTTCACTTGGGAGGTGGTCGGTTCGGATCTAAGACGCGACATCGACTACAATGACTTAAGGTTTCTGTGGTTTTACTGAGTACCCACAGAAAATTTTCGGGACAACCAACGGTTACCTCCTTCAAGATCCCCTGCAAACTCATTATTCGCCGCTAGATGCTATATCGTTTCAGATACTGCTAACGGTATAAAATAAACTATAAACCTACCATAATCCGCTACGAAATCAACTGAAGATGTTGCAGTAGGGTGTCACGTCACATGCATGTTACGGGTCCCGGCTGTCTGTGGTTCAAACGATACGTTTCTGTGAATGTAAACATGTGACTGTACTAGGAAACATAAACAAGTAAATCTGTGAAGTGATTCAAAAGTTACTGGCAGGCGCGGATATTATGGTACCGGAAGGAAACTTACCCTTACAAGGGAAACTAAGTTACATAATTATACACAAGAGTACGAACTTCCACTATTAAGATTCAACACTGAAAAACTGTTATGATAGTTTGTCTTTTTACATACATGCAATGCAGATAATCAAATTCGCACTAATTTGATACATCGACGAAATGCTAATCTGAGTGTTATGTAAAACTGCACATTTTTTTTTTCCTTGGCACTACAGCCCCAGTGGGCCATGAACTCCGTTCACTTCGGTTTTTCTAGATCATACACATTCGGTAGGACTCCTTGGGCGAGTGATCAGCTCGTCGCAAGGCCTCTACCTGTAGACAAACACAGAAAAACGCATACAAACATCCATGTCCTGAGTGGGGTTCGAACCCACGATCCCGGCTTCCGAGCGAGCGAAGACAGTGCATGCCTTAGACCGCTCGGCTACCGTGACCGGCAGTGTATAAGAATTCAGTTCGTACCTCACAGGAAACAGATCCGACCCCACGATCCCGGCTTCCGAGCGAGCGAAGACAGTGCATGCCTTAGACCGCTCGGCTACCGTGACCGGCAGTGTATAAGAATTCAGTTCGTACCTCACAGGAAACAGATCCGACCCCACGATCCCGGCTTCCGAGCGAGCGAAGACAGTGCATGCCTTAGACCGCTCGGCTACCGTGACCGGCAGTGTATAAGAATTCAGTTCGTACCTCACAGGAAACAGATCCGACCCCACGATCCCGGCTTCCGAGCGAGCGAAGACAGTGCATGCCTTAGACCGCTCGGCTACCGTGACCGGCAGTGTATAAGAATTCAGTTCGTACCTCACAGGAAACAGATCCGACCCCACGATCCCGGCTTCCGAGCGAGCGAAGACGGTGCATGCCTTAGACCGCTGGGCTACCGTGACCGTAAAACTGCACATACGGAACAGAAACTTCAAAAACTTAAGTTGGAGACAGAATTTGCAAATAACGGTTCGACAATAAAAACCAAGAAATCTTCCGTTATCAAAATAGTACTGAAAGGCACAAGTACGAAAAGTACGTCAAGAGCCATAAGAATCTTAGAAACTTCAGCTATAAACGACCACTTCTCTGCAATTAACTGCACATAAGAAAACAAGACTGAAAACACGTACTCCAGTGGAGCAGACCCGCATTTATGAATGTGACATCTGTGATTTCCATACTTAAGATTATTTCACGCAAAGCTAACGGCAATATAGATATAACACTAATCCGTGAGAAATTACTTCCCATGTATTTCATTATACGTTCAATGTGTCAATAATGGTTTGAAAATAACTGTATGCAAATAATGGGGTTTTGCACAGTAATTTCTGCAATGAGAAAACTTACAGAAATCGATTTGAGTTTCAGGCAAACTATGGGTTATACAACATAGATAAAAACCAAAATTTAAAGTAGGGTGTATACACCTAATCCCAATTTTAACAGAGAAAAGAAATGCTGGAAACTCACTCACTCACTCACTCACTCATGGAGCTGAGCCCTTCTTGAGAAGCCGCCAATTGTGCAGCTACTCAAGAACTTCCGAGCATTTTATGGAACTCTAAGGTTCATTACCGCGTTCACAAAGCCCTCCACTGGTCCCTATCCTGAGCCAGATCAATCCGATCCATACCATCCCATCCTGTCTCTCTGAGATCCAGTTTAATACTGTCCACTCACTTACGCCTTGGTCTTCCCAGTGATCGCTTTCCTTCCGGCTTTCCCATTAATATCCTATATGCATTTCTCCTCTCCCCTATTCGTGCTATATGCCCTGCCCATCTCACCACCTTGACTTGATCATTCTAATTATACTTGGAGAAGCGTACAAGTTGTGAAGCTAATTGCAATTCATGAACCTGTGCAAAACCGAGTCCTACTAGTACGGCAAGTGCAAGTCGGTCGCTCCGCTCTGTCTGAGGCGGCTTCATCAGATGGGACAGCGGCTTTCGGTGAATGGTGAATGCAAGCACGAGATTGGTTTCCTTAATAATCAAGCGGTAATGATCATTTCGGTGCAGGAAGAGCTTTGGAGTTATAATTTAAACAAAAAATATACATTTGTTATTTACCCGTTATATTACATGGCCATAAAACTTGGTCTCCCACCCTAAGGTAACATATTCGGATTATCGGGGGTGCTCAAGAGAATATCTGGACTTAAGAGGGAGAACGTACGTGGAAGCTGAAAAAGAAAATGGCATACAGAAGACTTCCATCAGTTGTACTCTTCATAAAATATCTAGGTGACCAAACAAAATAGAATGAGATTGGAGGGCCACCTAGTAGGCATGAGAGACATAAGAAACGCATACAAAATTTTCGTCGGAGAACCTGAAAGGAAAATGTCACTTGGGAAAATCAGACTGATATTCCACGCTCCAGTATCAGCTACAAAGTAAAATGACACACACTTCAACCTTTAACACTGTACCACTCCCAAAGAAGACGGCACCAAAAGTACAATGAAGCCAGGAGCGTTGTATCCAAGCTAACACCGACGTCAAAAGAATCCAATGTTCTGACTGGCACGCCGTAATTCCTTCTGGCAGTAACGAGATTACATTGCTGACAAGCGATTATGGCCTGCCACTGTCCTCCGCAGCTACAGAACTCGAGTCACGCTCGCGACCAACTGCGACCAGCGGAGGCGGTCAGGACCGTCAGGACCGCGGTCCCTCTGCCTATTGATCGGGCGCGCGACGCCAAGTACAGAAACATTGCAGCCGGCCAGGGAAAGGCGCCAACATTGAAATGCAGAGCTTTCTTACCCGAACCGCATCCTACATGAAACGCAATTTACTTAAAAAAAGGCACGACATATTTCTTTCCCCACGGGATCAAGAAATAAGCCTAATCATGAACGTTAACATGAAATTCCTCATAACATTCGAAATATTTTATTTTAGAACCAATAAGGCAAAGAATCCCAACGTTAATGCCTATAAACACTACGATAAACTGAACCTTTAACAATTCTGGATTTGTTCATTCATAACTTGTACTCTTCTCCAAGTATAATTAGAATGATCAAGTCAAGGAGGATGAGGTGGGCAGGGCATGTAGCACGAATTGGGGACACGAGGAATGCGTATAGCATATTGGTGGGAAAGAGACCACTGGGAAGACCAAGGGGTAAGTGGGTGAACAATATTATCTTAGAGAGATAGGATGGGATGGATTGGATTGATCTGGCTCAGGATATGGACAAGTGGAAGGTTCTTGTGAACACGGTAATGAACCTTACATAAAATGCTGGGCGGCCTCAGTAGTCTAGAGGTAACGTTCCCACCTCATGACTCGTGGTACGCGGGTTAAAAAAAAACCCGGCGGAGGTCGTGGAATTTTTAAGGGCGGACAAATTCAGGGAACAAGTCCTCCGGGAGGGACTTTAAAGCCGTGGGTCCCGTGTCGTAGATTTACGGCACGTAAAAGAACCTCATGTCTCTAGGAGACCTCTGAGCAAAATTAGGCCAAGTTTCCCGCCCAACTAGTTTCCAATTCCTCCGGTAGATGGGGGAAGTATCACGTACCACTGCCAGAGGAGGGGGGACCTCTCTGACAGAAAGTATTAGACTAAAGTATTAGATACCACTGCCAAGTAGAGGGTAGAAACCTTGCTGGCAGAAAGGGACTAGGAACCCTTGCCAGAGGAGGGACGACCTCGCTGACAGAAAAGGACTAACTATTAGATACCACTGCCAGTAAGAGGTTGGAACCTCGCTGGCAGAAAGGGGCTGATAGTAAGCACCATTATCGGTAGGGTATGGAGACAGTAGAAATTAAAAGGGGGACGCACAATGGACCAGTAACCGGTCTAAGTGCATGGGGAAACCCACCCCCTCAATACGGAAATACGGAATACATAAAATGCTGGAAAGTTCTTGAGTATCTGCACAACTGGCGGCTTCTCAAGGTCTCAGCTCCATGAGTGATTGTGATGATGATGATGATGATGATGATTATAAAATATCTTATAGCAGGTAACTGTTTATTTCGATTCAGAATAGCTAACTTATGTTAGATCAACTACATGGAAGACGGGAGTAAAATTTACCGTTAAGCCTCTTTATGAGAGTAACTTTTATTTTAGTAGTAATTACAAAAATCTTCCAGTTTTTTTTAATAATTATTATGCGGGCAATGTATTGGTATACATACTTTTTTCCCCCTTGGCACCACAGCCCCAGTGGGCCTAGGCCTACCTCCATGAACTTCTCCGTTCACTTCGGTTTTTCTAGATCTTACACATTCGGTAGGACTCCCTGGGCGGGTGATCAGCTCGTCGCAAGGCTTCTACCTGCACACACATACAAACTAAACATCCATGCCCTGAGTGGGATTCGAACCCACGATCCCAGTTTCCAAACGAGCGAAGACAGTACATGCCTTAGACCGCTCGGCTACCGTGACCGGCTGGTATACACTACTACTGATTGTACATTTAAACAATTTCCACTAAACACGAATTAAAAGCGTTCGCCACTGGCATGGTGCATTTTGCAAAGGGACTGTCACACATCATGTTGCAACATTGTATGAATTATCTTGAGCAAGCCAAAATTAGTGGGTGTACCAAAAACTGACGATATTAATGCCGCAAATCTTTGGCATGCATTTTCGTTGCGAGAGCAAAATGAAACCATATGTACGTGTTGTACTTTTAGTGGACTGCTTACAAATGTCCGAAATGTTCAGCATTTAAGGAGTGGTGATAAAAAGAACATGGGTTGAAAAGCAGACTCAATAAAAGACGTGAGTTCCAAATAAGCTCCAGGAGGGGGCTTATAATTTTGTACGCAGATCAAAGCAGACATTTAAGAGTCCAAATTAAGAAATCACTCACGTTTAGAACAAATTTACTGTCAATTCCAAGCAGACGAAATATATATTGTCACGTGCTGGGTATGTGTAACGTGACTAATAACTTCACGGCGTTCTGGATCTTAGCGAATTTATTGTACGTACACTCGCTCTTACACTTATACAATTCACAGTGTCCCAATTACTGCCATCTGCAGTATCACAATTCCTGGGTTCAACCGTCTTGAATCCATTCACCGGCGTGAAGTTATTTGGCGTTACAGTATCTTACAAAAACAGTGTCTAAGAACAATATGAAAACAGTGGACATTGAGGTTCTCACAACGGTGACTTCTGGGATGCCCGTGTAGCCCGGCAGAAGTAAACCGGGGCGTAGCGGTAGATTCTAAAGGGTTCTGGTGACGGCGTGTAACACTCAGAAATATTGCATGTTTGGACTTTGCCTATCGTCCGGTATTTACAAAAAACGGAGGACATAACGTTTCGAAAAATGGACCTGCTTCCGTCATCAGGCGTGAGGGAAATACCTAGTCCATTGGCCTCCTTAGAAACAGCGAACCTCAACGGACGAGTATCCTTTTTTTAAGAATACCAGACGATAGTAAGTGAAGCTAACCCTGTAACAGGCCGTGAAGGCCCATAGGGTTGTGAGATGTTGAGGCTCTCACATTTTCTAGACAATCGGTTCACAGATGGTGGTGAGGCTGTCAGCCTTGCGCGCCGGCCAACCTTTAGCCCCAGGCCGCGCCATAGCTCAAGCGGTTAGTCGCTAGCTTCCCACCGCGCCGGCCCGGGTTCGATCGCGGGTCTGGTCAAGTAGGATTTGTGGTGGACAAAGTGGCGCTGGGGCAGGTTTCCTTAGAGTACTTCGGTTTCCCCTGCCAATCTTCATTCCACCAATTGCTCCACAATCACCCTCACCTATCATCTGGGGCTGGTACAATAGGCCAGAAGTGGCCGCAGTGCAAGGGACTTAGTCCCACACCACTACCATTAAAAAAAACCTTTACCCCCAGGAAGATTGCTGGTACTCATTTCTGTTAGAGGCCGAGTCGACCCCAGGGCTATAGCGTGGCTGGGGGGATTAGGTATACTGAAAATATCCACCTCATCGGGATTCTATCCCGCGACTTTTCCGCTTGTACCATAGCGTCCCAACCAATTATGCTACCGCGTGCTCCTACTGGACGCTAGGCAAAGTAAAAAAACCTAGTAATTCTGAGCAGAACGTAGAAGCTTAGGTGTCTTGATTTGAAATTTCTCGAATCCCCGGATGTTGTGTACAGTCAGTACAGTAGTCCCCCAATACAGGATAACTATGTTGAATTTTGGTTACCATACTGGTGACTACTACTATCTTTCGCGACATACGTTGTGTGGTCCAGTAGAAAGTGACCTACCAGATTACGAGGCGATAACATCCCAGAAGATGATACTATTCAAATACGGAAATTGTAAAGGTCATCAAAAGGAAAAGCTTGACAAACCGCAAGAAAAATGCTATGCTATAGACAGAAATGCCGGTCACGGTAGCCGAGCGGTCTAAGGCATGTACTGTCTTCGCTCGCTAGGAAGCCGGGATCGTGGGTTCGAATGTCACTCAGGGCATGGATGTTTGGTGTGCTTTTTTCTGTGTTTGTGTACAGGTAGAGACCTTGCGACGAGCCGATCACCCGCCCAAGGAGACCTACTGAATGTGTAAGATCTAGAAAAACCGAAGTGAACGGAGAAGTTCATGGAGGTAGGCCTAGGCCCACTGGGGCTGTAGTGCCAAGGGAAAGAAAAGATAGAAATAAGTAATCAGATTCAAACATCAAATTAATGAAGTTCAGATCATAACAATGAAATATAAGATAACTATTTTTAACGTAAACCTAGAAAATATATTGATCAAGATTACAAGAGCGGACCTCACATATGCTGTACTGTTCACCTCCCTCAACCGCTGTAGTGACGCACTGCTCTTCTTGGGCCTTTTCTTTACAGCAAATACATAAGCGCGAATACAGTACAAACTCTGCAGAACCGTGTCTCTTCAGTCGTACACTTTTTGGTCTTGCTCAGTCCTGACCACTGTGAGAGGCCACTGGAGAAAAAATCTTTGTCTCCTTCGTTCTCGAAAACTCCAGAATTTATAATAATGAACAATTTTTAGCGAAAGTCATCACTCTGTTCATTCGTATTTCCCTTACTAACTGGATATTCTCGGGACGACCTCATTATCAAACAGGCTACAGCGTGTTTCGGATCTATTTCTGGATATCATGGACTACTAGTTTCGCTACTTAATTTCTCTGTAGTGTGAACCTCCTCAAAAATCCTTATGAGACAGTGATAGTTTACCAGTCCTTCATCCCAAAAAATTTTCGAAGGGCCTGTACACTCGTCTGTCTAGAGGTTGTAAACTCGTGTGCAATTTACCAGGAAGGCAAAACGAGTGCTTTCGGCAACATCGACAACATTAGCATGGAAGTGACAACTGGCGTGATCTAAAATTTTCCTATGAAATTTAAAATTTGAAAACATATGCATTCACTTTTTGAACATGCTGGTTGCCATCCACTCCTTCTCAGTCACCTCATAGTCGGGTTCAGCCCCTCCTTTGTAGCCTGCACTTAAACTTGAAAAATATCTTCCAAAGCGAATTTTCACACCCGAAAACAGTGACACCTTCTGCACGCTCTGGTGTTACTTTGTGTGCTAGTTTCAATCCCGTTTTAACATAACCGCCGTTTTGGCTGTGTAGAGTTAGGGGCACGTGGTAGCGTAGTTGGGTTGAGGCACTATGCTACAAGCCGGAAGGTCGCGGGTTCAAGTTCGGATGAGGTCATTGGATGTTTTTCAATTGACTTAATCCTTCCAGCCGCACTATGACCCTGGGGTCGACTCAGCCTCTAACAGAAATGAGTACCAGGAATTAATTAAATAATTTTCCTGGGGAGTAAAGCACGGCCGGCGCGTAAGGCTGACAACCTTACCGCCATCTTTGAGCCGACTGTCTAGATAATGTGGGACCCTTAACGTCTCACAACCTTATGGGCCTTCACGGCCTGTTACAGGGATAGCTTTACTCTTTTTACTTCAGAGTTAGTCTACACCCTTTCTCGACAAGGCTGTGACTCTGCTGGGGTCTAGGCCCGCCTCTAAAGCTGTCTTCCTCCAAACCCCACCTTCCATTTTTCAAAGAGGGGTCGCTTACGACTCCTTTGTTCTGACCGATTTCCCAAAATTCATTGCATGTTCCTTTCTTGTTGAAAATCTAGGTTTCGTTTATAACAGTCTTATGGAAGAAAAGCTGTGTTCGAGATTTACGGCACGGCGACTTCGGTTGCCATGATATGCTGAAATTAGACTCCAGCAACCTTCTAACGATGAAGCACGGATCTTCATTACCATCATCGGTCAATAACGTACATCGTTACGTAATCATTAGAAAATTTAGTGACTATGATGTACACTCAAGTGATGTTTTAGACACAGCAAGTCTTACGTGTGAAGCCTTTATCTCGCTAGAATTTGAAGACTCCTACTACTGACAAACCAGAGAGTTGGGTGTTATTAAGTAGTGAGCCTTGTTTGATATAAATATCCTCCTTCGCGTGTTAGCCAGTCCTTTCATATCTCACTAAACACTGCAGTAATAAAATAAGCATACTTAAAAAAACCATAAGTAGAACTGCAGAGGCTTACATAATGTAGATAACAGCTAAAATTTTAATTTTCGACATTCTGGTGGTCCTCGTGACGACCACAAGCTATAACGAGTTTCAATACTGAATGTATGGACAGGCAGACAAGCACTTTCTTAAGATGGCAACCACTTCACTACCGCGGTATCCACACCGGCTTTGGGTACCGAGGACTCTCTTCTGGGAGTGTAAAGCCACTCTCACTTCCGTCTGTTAGATATAAAGACCGCAAGTAGTTGACATAAGATCTTTCTGAGAAGAGGGCTGCGATACCGATCACCGACTGCTGACTTCAGAAGTTAGGGAAAGACTAGCAGTATGTAAACGAGCAACGCAGAAGTTTAGTACGAAGAGATTCTTTCTGAAGCAACTAAATGAGGAGACGGTAAAGGTTAAAATCTCAAACAGGTTAGCAGCTTTGGAAAACTTAGATGATGACGACGTGGATATCTATAGAGCTTGCGAAACAATCAGAGAAGACAGTCTATGTTATTACGAACTTAATCAGAATATGCCATAGGTCGACTAAGGATGTTCAAAACTATTCCATCAAATGAAACAAGTCAAATTCCAACAGTTACAGGATAAAGCCAAATAAAAGGAGATAATCTGAACAATGTAAGATGTCAACAGGAACAAAAAGAGAAATATCTGAAAGAATAAATTAGTGTACTTACAACGCACAGTAAGGACAAGAAAATTAGAGACTTGTATAGACGAATATATTAAGTTAAAGAGTATTACAAACCTAGAACTAAATGGTAAAGTGTGAGAACACTGATCTGCCTGCAGATTCCCATAACATTTTGGTTATAAGGAAGAACTATTTCTCTCTGCTACTGAATGTACACAACGCTAGTGATGCTAGGTAGATGGAAATACACGTACATACAGCTGAGCAGCAGTACCTGAGCCTAGTCCTTTGGGGGAAAGATTGCTATTAAAAAGTTCAAAAAAGTACAAATCGCCAGATATTGATCAAATTCTGGCAGGAATGATTCAAGCAGGAAGTAGAACATACGTCCTGAGATCCATGAACTCGCTACTTATGTTTGTAATATGGAGGAACTGCCTTAGCTGCGGAAGGAGTCTACTACTGTATTAATTTGCAAAAAGAGCGATAAAACTAACTGTAGTAACAGTCGAGCCATATCACTGTCATCAACTTCATAAAACATTTTATTCAACATCCTTTTCTCAACGTTAAGTCCATACACAGAGAACATTTTGGGTTTCGACCGTAACAGATCAACTAGTGTGTAAGATTTGAGGTTTTCACGACGGTGACCATGAAGAATGCCGTCTTCTGGGATGTGGTGCCGTGTAGATCTAGTGTAAACAGACGTTTCCGAGGCATGTATCGCCTCCTGAAGATGGAGGGGATA
>NW_019740661.1:2443747-2477980 GCF_002891405.2 Cryptotermes secundus
TTGGTGTCAACTGGCGTGGCGTACATGACACTCTTCACATACCTCCAATAATAATAAAAAAAAAACTAGGGGCGTTAAGTCGGGTGATCGCGATGGCCACGCAAATCAAAGACGTCCATTCCCGATAGATGATTGCAAACAATTGCTAGCGTAATCGACTACCTACACAGGCGTAGTGTAGGGGGCGAGGAGAAAGCGTCATTTCTTGGCTCAACACTGTAAACATAAACATAAAGAGTTTCGAAGTGTATTGGCTGCATACGCGCACCTACACGGTAAGTATCAAACAGGGGCGCATAACTCCTAAACGACGCGTCGGAAGATACGGATTGTTTGACGTACAAAATGATCATCCCTGCGAGATCTATCGCTCCTCAGAGTTTGTCGCAGAGGTCTTGGTTCACCTGCAGATTCTTAGAAAATGTGGCAAAATTAAAATATTTGGGAATGACAGTGACACATCAATATTTCATTCATGGGGAAACAGAGAGACTACATTCCGGTACCTCGAGCTACCACCCAGTTCTGAACATACTGCCTTCTCGTCTGCTGTCTAAAAACGTAAAAACTATAATTTTGCCGGTAGTTTTGTATTGGCAGGAAACTTGGTCTCTGACATTAGGGGAAGAACAGAGACTAAAGGTATTTGGAAACAGGGTGCTGAGGAGAATATTTGGTCCAAAGAGGGATGAAATGGTTTGAGGCTAGAAAGAAACTGCATAATGAGGAGCTCCATAACGTGTACTCTTCGCCAAATATAATTAGCATTTTCAAGTCAGGGAGGATGAGTTGGGCAGATAATGTAGCACGCATGAGAGGAGGAATGCGTAAAGTATTTTGATGGGAGAGTCAGAAAGAGAGAGACTACTAGGAAGACCTAGACGTATTAGGTGCGTGGATATTAAATGGAGCTTAGAGATGTATGATGGGGTGGCATGGACTGGATTAATCTGGCTCAGGATCGGGACAGGAAATTGTCTCCTTGTGAACACGGTAATGAACCTTCGGGTTTCAGAAAATGTTGGGAGATTCTAGAGTAGATGAGCGACTGTTGACTTCTCAAGACGGACTCGGCTCCGTGGAGTTTGGAACTATACCCCCACCATCCCACATGTCTAAGAAAGCTTAACTTTCATCATGAGGGTTCCTGGACCTCTACTAGACAAAGGTACCGTTTTGACGGACACATATATACACGGAAAGTAGCCATATTTCCAAGAATTGTGGGCAAGGCTCGGTGCCTTAGATCGTAATGCGTACAATTACAACGAGGTACAAAATTATTGCTCACTTTTGAGTAATTAACCAAAAACGTTACAAATGAAAACAAACTATGTACGAGATTTAATTACAGTTTCCATTCGGTTCCGAAAAGCGACCTTAAAATCCTGGGCATTTCATCCGCAGTAGATGTGATGTCTTACTTTCTCGTCTCAGCAAGTCGGCATAATAGCAGCCAAACAAAATACTGCAGAACAGTGAATCATAATAACAAACGACTGACAATTTCAGTAAAATGAGACGTTGAAGAGAAACAAAGGCTATCTAAGATTTCCATCATCTTGTTGAAACCACCTGCAAGTGTCAGAAATCCGATTCNCAGACGAAAGAGAGTAGGGTGGTAGGTGGAAGCAGCTGTTGTGTTAACCTCGAGTGTCTTGTGACGTCAATAGCTTGCATCACGTGACCAGTATCACTCCTAACAAAATGGCCGACAACGATATGTCGTTTCGCCAGCGTGCTGTCATCAATTTCGTGTGAAAGAGGAAATCCCTGCTGCAGAAATTCACCAGAGACTTCAGCGTGCTTATGGAAGTGTGTGCATGGGTGCGAGCAGTGTTCGAAGATGGGTGAAACATTTTAAACATGGGAACACCAGCATCGAAGATGAGCCTCGGAGCGGTTGGCCTCGAACAGCCTCAACTGAATGCAACAAGGAAAGAGTGGAAGAGATCATTCAAGATGACAGGCGTGTGACTGTGGACACAATAGCCCGAAAACTTGGAACAGGTCACAGTGCAGTACAGGAGATAATTGAAAGCTTGGGCTATAGGAAAGTTTGTGCTTGTTGGGTCCCGCGGTTATTGACCGAAAACCACAAAGGTCATATTGGAAACAATTGCAAAGATGGGGTGGGAAGTTCTTCCACACCCCTCCTATAGCCCTGATCTGGCACCCTCCGACTACCATCTTTTCGGATTTGTGAAGGATCAGCTGCGTGTACGTTTTGAGACAAGGGAGGCAATTCAGAAAGCAGTGCGTCAGTGTCTTGGATGGCTGGAACAGAATTTTACAGAAGGGGAATGTTCAAACTCCCAGAACGCTGGGAGAAATGTGTACAAGAAGTGGCGATTATGTGGAAAAATAAAGAAAGATCTGTAGATTGAGGTGGTGTATTTGGTTTGTCAGTAATAAAGCATGTTACTTTACAAAAAATTGTTGCTCACGACTTTCAGTACGACCCTCGTATGAGTAGTTACTATAGGATTCTGACGATGCTGTATAACACACAGAGATATTGGGTTTTCGGGCTTTATCCATCGTCCTGGTTTTAAGATAACTAAGAAAAACACGACGTTTCGGAAACTGGATCTGTTTCCGTCGTCAGGTGAGGGAAAACACCTATTCTGTTGGGTCCCTTAGAAAGAGCTAGCCTCAATCACTGTCCAGTGTAGGTAGAGGCCTTCCGACAGGGGTTGTCCCACGCCAAAGCAGTCCTACCGACTGTCTGTAAGATCCACAGTTCCAGATTAATTATGACGGGAACAGGCCAGAAGAAGAAGCAGAAGAAGATACGAAGCAACAACGTCCTAATATAATATAATAAACTGGGAAATCGTTTGAGAATGTTTCAGAATTTATGCATGTCGAGACACCATCAACTGAAAAAAAAAAGGCTGTCCCTGTGTTTAATTAAACAACACGCCGTGAAGACGTATGGGGGAGTGGGGGTATATTTCACTGTATTCTTAACCTCGACACTGGATGAAGGTGAATGGTTAGTTTCGTGCTGCTCCCGCTTTACTCCTCGGGAAAAGGGGCTCTCGGTACCCATTGGATAGGAGGCTGGATGTGCCCCACAACCAGAAGGCTTTCTTGTCCCTAGGGGAGAGAATCCCAATTCCTCAGTGGTCTAGCTTGTAGCCTGATCATCATACCGACTGCGCTATTATGTTCGCGATGAAACGAACAGAAAAATAAATTATGGGAAAGTCATGAGGCTCGCAAACTGTTATCTCGTGACAGTTGGTGAGTAACCAGATCACCGTCTTCTGAGATGTGACGCAGAGTAGTTGAGTTGACTGATACCAGACTGTATGGCGTCATATCCTAGAATTATCACCCTGCCTACAGAACGATAAAGATCCGGTCGTGCAAAATAATAATTCTGCTGCCAGCTGTTTTGTTTGGCTGTAAAACGTGATCTCTTATTTCGGGGGAAGAACATAATTACAAGAGTACACATGAAAGCATTTGAACCTATGAAGGATGACGTTGAGCTGTTTATGACGTCAAAAAATACCAAAAACGGCATACTAACCCAAGACCAAGACACTAAACTATTAAGTAATCTAATCTCCCCTAAAAGATTTAAGGAGGGAGGAGCAGCTATATTACAAGCACTCAACATAAATCATCAAAATGCTATTCTAGGCATAAAACTCAATAAACCACGACTAATCAACAAACTACGGCTACCCGTCCGCTCATAAGAAATATTTGCCACACAAAACAATCCAGAGGAACACAAACCACGTGCAACTATTAAAGCAAAAGAACCGCAAACCCCTCAATATCTCAAAGTCATAATACCACCAATAACAAGACCTATATGTGCAACAGAAGAGTAGGCAATTAATGACCTAAGATCCGTCTGACGCATACAAATTAATCTAACCAAAAAAACCCCTACCAATCTTACAGAAACCCAAACCAACCCAAAACTAAAGAACCTCACTAAAATAGGAAAAACACGTAATAAACCATACCCCCCTAACTTAAGCAAAACCCCAGCTAAAATCATTGAACCAGATACAGGGGCTTCCACATGAGCTTTAGGCAACCACAAATATAACTAAGACCTTCGCACCTATATGCACAATGTCTCGGTAATGACAGGTCGGTGACTCCGACGGGCTGGACATGTGGCTAAGGTGAAGGGGACAAGAGTGCGTACACTAGTTCTCTGAAATTTAAAAGACCACTTTCAAGATTCAGAAGGTGATGGGCAGACAACATTAAGATAAACTTCGTGAGACAGGTCGTGACGGAACTGACTCAGGATCGTCGCTAATATTNGCAGAGTTCAATCTCCTCTTAAATTCCTCCTGAGTCAGGTTTCGATGTGTTATCGTTGTTCCCAAATATCTGAACTGTGCCACATTTTCAAAACATCTTTATGTCATGATTTTGCCCTGCATTTTNCCCGTCCGCTCATAAGAAATATTTGCCACACAAAACAATCCAGAGGAACACAAACCACGTGCAACTATTAAAGCAAAAGAACCGCAAACCCCTCAATATCTCAAAGTCATAATACCACCAATAACAAGACCTATATGTGCAACAGAAGAGTAGGCAATTAATGACCTAAGATCCGTCTGACGCATACAAATTAATCTAACCAAAAAAACCCCTACCAATCTTACAGAAACCCAAACCAACCCAAAACTAAAGAACCTCACTAAAATAGGAAAAACACGTAATAAACCATACCCCCCTAACTTAAGCAAAACCCCAGCTAAAATCATTGAACCAGATACAGGGGCTTCCACATGAGCTTTAGGCAACCACAAATATAACTAAGACCTTCGCACCTATATGCACAATGTCTCGGTAATGACAGGTCGGTGACTCCGACGGGCTGGACATGTGGCTAAGGTGAAGGGGACAAGAGTGCGTACACTAGTTCTCTGAAATTTAAAAGACCACTTTCAAGATTCTGAAGGTGATGGGCAGACAACATTAAGATAAACTTAGTGAGACAGGTCGTGACGGAACTGACTCAGGATCGTCGCTAATATTTAGTGTAAGAGGCGTTTTTTACTTTCTAGTTCTGCTACAACAGCGTTTCGTACTTACTGCAACTGATACCTCATGCTTCGTAATGCTGTGAATCCGGTCTTGTGAACCATGTTCATAAGAGCCCTCCACTGGTCCCTATCCCGAGCCAGATCAATCCAATTCATATCATCTCATCCTATCTCTCTAAGATCCATTTTNCATGATTTTGCCCTGCATTTTGGTGACGAGACAGCAAGATATACTTAGTTTCTCTGTGTTTACTCCTAGACCAACCTCTTTACTTGCGTCAATTAAAGTTTGTGTTTTTCTTTATGGTATCTACATTATCACCCAGTAGAGACGCGTATATACACGTATATTGAAAAAGAAAAACACGCATACATAGTAAGAACTAACTGGGAGCGAACCCTTGTCCAAATTAGTCGAAGTCCGAATTATAGAACTGCTACTGACCTCCAACTAGTGCCGAGTTCAAGAAAATGTGAGCCTATACATCAAATTCCATATGCCTTCGTGGCGTAATGCTTAATTAGTTAAGCACAGGGACAACTTTATCTTTTATAAAATTGACTTCGCGTGTCTTTTGGGCAACACAACTTAACTCCGAAACTTAGACTGCATATTATAACATAAAGTTACCTGTCATAAAATGTAAAAGTATAAGTTTTGACATAGTCTTAAAAACATTTTAGGTGGCCTACATACTTAGCATTATTAGCCTTGCTGTTTGACGCGAGGTCTACACGCATCTACCGCCATCCATACTAGAGCTACCCGCGGCATTTGCGATCCCGGATTGTGGCAATGTGATCATCAAGGTCGTAATGAAAAGAAGTCCGAAATATCGCGAATTCTGAATTCGTGAGGTTTCACTATAATATTAATGGATCATCATGGGATCTTAGATTTCTGTAGCGAGTCCATTTGTGTTTCATACAAAACTCAGTGGCTTTAGTCCGCAAGCGAACTATACCGACCGAGTGACCGCCCCTTGTCGGCGAAGTTAGTGCCAAATTTAGCAGACAGATGTCACGTGGTCAGCGCAACGAATCCCCACGGCCCTTAATTTCGGTTTTCCAGACCGGATTTGTGTTTCATATAACCATTTAAACCGCATGGCCACAGCCTTTATTATGAACCTACCATTCTAAACATTACTGAACTTTCATCGGTTTCGGAGATACAACACAAGGGAAGTGGGCTACATGGACAGAAGGCCGCTACCTACATACAATACAGACACAGAATAACATCCATGCCTTGAGTAGGTTTCGAACCCACGATTCAGCGTTCGAGTGAGCGAAGCCTTTTCATGCCCTAGATCGCGCGGCCACTGTGATCGCCACATCTTCCATTACTGGGCTGAATGTAAAGGTCACATCAAAGAAAAGCTACTAAAGGTCATGATCTACTGTACTGAGCCTTGACGGACAGAGGCCTTGTATATATTGTATATACACTGATAATAACATGTAAAATGTAAATATATTGTAAAGCCAGATCCCTCTTCTCGTCAGACAAGGCGCCCCACATCAACAAATCCGCAACTGTCTGGCAGAAACAAAAATCTGGTTTTAAGTCCCAAATGGGGGCTTGACGCCAAGACGGACTGGTCGACTGATCATCGATCGTAACATAACTTTGACTTTAGATCATTATCAGCAGGAGAGAAGCCAGGAGAAGACAGCAGAAGCCAGCAGTAGTGCAGAGCAGAATAGAGAGAGAGAGCGAGCAGAGTGGAGCAAGTCGTATCCAGTCATTGATTGTGAGTTATTGTAAGTTATTGTGATTACGAGTGATTGTAAAGGAGCGATCAATGAATCCAATCATCCAATCCAAATCCGACATAATGCTTGACAATATGTATAATGATCTATTCATGGATTATCCGAACCGTCTGTTCTGGCCTCTAATACTATCAGATCTCCTTCGACTACCTCCGTGGTAATAATAAGAATACAAATTACGAAGCTCCTCATTACAACATTTTCTCAAGTCTTCTTCCTCGTTTTCGCTTTGTTCCAAAGATTCTCCTCAGCCCCTTCTAAAGCACCCACACTATATGTTGTTCCTCAGAGTGGCAGCCAAAGTTACTACACTAACAGTTTACAGGACTAAAAATTGCAATCGTAAGAATCACGAAACCATTCTGCGCCATCAGTACGATAAGAATTATTGAACATTTCTGCAGCAATGTTACGGAGAAGGAAAGGCAGGAAGAAGAATTATGTTTCAACATGTTACCCTGTATTTAAACATCCTGTTGCATTACTGTATCTAAAACTGTTCATTGTACTACAGAGTCTGTCAACAATGCAACAAATTGTTCCTTCTTTCCTACACTTTCACTTTCGATACATGTCTCGGCCTTAAATGGCCATCTTCAGGTGTCTTACACATAAACAAACAAACTCCGTGGTTTTAGTCCGCAAGCAAACTGTACCGAAAGAGCGATCGCCGCCTGTCGACGAAGTAGTGCCAATTTTAGCGGATAGAGGGTGACCCGTGGTCAGTGCAACGAATCCCCACGGCCGTTAATTTCGGTTTTCTAGATCGGAGCCGCCATTTCTTTGAAATAGCCCCTCAGTTATACTCACGAGGCTGAGTGGACCCCGTTCCAGACCCACTACTTCTCAGAAAATCTGGTAGTGCCGGGAATCGAACCCGGAACTCTGGATCTGTATCCACGTACTTTGACTACTAGACCACATGTCTTACTATGCTAAAACTGCTACACTGCACTAATATTGTCCATCCGTCACACTTGCGACTGCACGCTTCATGATTTAGAAGGTCATAATCGTAGTTAATTGGTATGCGCTAAAATAGCACACACTGTAGTTCACTTGATTTAAATCAAATAAAATATATTAAAATTGTCTTTAAATTTTGTAAAATTCTTATTACACCCCACAAGGGGCGTCGTACACTTGTTTAGATCTGTATTCTTTTCTTCGGATGTTTTATTGCGGAAGCCCGTTTTTATATTCGTAAGCCCGTTCTTGTGTTGTCTGAAAATGTGTCATTTTGTCCCTTGCTTGTGCGTTGTTTCCTCTAGCAGTGTGGTGTTGTCTTCACTTGTGTAAAATAAACAGTTTCAACATGTTATCCTACAGTTACCTCTGGGATTGAACCAGTGCCTTCCGAAAGCAAGACGCGAATTAAATACTCATAACTGATATACATACAATATTATGTACATATATAATATTACTTATTCTCCCAAAACATTCCGGATCATGTAATACACAATTCTTTTATTGCTAGTGGGGTGGGACTAAGTCCCTTGTACTGCGGCCGCTTCTGGCCTACTGTACCAGCCCCAGATGATAGGTGAGGGTGATTGTGGAGAATTTGGTGGAATGAAAGTTGGCCGGGGAAACCGAAGTACTCGGAGAAAACCTGCCCCAGCGCCACTTTGTCCACCACAAATCCCACTTGACCAGACCCGGGATCGAACCCGGGCCGCCGCGGTGGGAAGCCAGCGACTAACCGCTTGAGCTATGGCGTGGCCCTTTGCAATACACATTACGCAAGATGCCTGGTTCCAAGAAAATAAATCTAAGTCGTCATGAAGAAAAGGAAGTCTAATGCAAACAAGGAGTTCATGCGTAAATACACAACCATTCAAATAACAGACTGTTTTCGAAGTTTCGCTCGCCAGACAAAATTCTATGCAAGTATATGAGCTGCCGTTTGCAGTCGACAGTTTCTGAAACCTCGAATGCCACTCGAATGTGTTAATGTCAAAGTGCAATTTTTTCCCAGTTTACAGCAGTGAGTATAAACCAGACACAGAGTATGCCAGCGATTGGGAAAGTCTCCAAGAATTCACGAATGAGTTTTATGTCCACGTTTCACAGGTAAAACACTGCACAAATCACTGCAGTAATGCTGAATACGCAGTACTGGTAACACCTTCCATTCACATCTAAGTGTAAATTAACATTTACATTTCTTTTTTTCATTTCATGCATCCTGCTGTGTTACAATATATACAACTTATTTATTTGACCGTTACAACACAGCAATAAAAGATCTTCAAGGACAATTCCCAGATATACACCAGAACTATATCTGGGCAGTGTCCTTGAAGTTCTTTTATTGTTGTGTTGTGACGGTCAAATAAATAAGTTGTATAACATTTACATAAATGAACTGCGTCAGTGTACGTGTACGTTTTACTTTCAAACATTTTAATTTGATAAAATTATATTATTTTTTTATTGCTAGTGGGGTGGGACTAAGTCCCTTGTACTCCGGCCACTTCTGGCCTATTGTACCAGCCCCAGATGACAGGTGAGGGTGATTGAGGTGCAGTTGGTGGAATGAAGATTGGCAGGGGAAACTGAAGTACTCGGAGAAAACCTGCCCCAGCGCCACTTTGTCCACCACAAATCCCACTTGACCAGACCCGGGATCGAACCCGGGCCGCAGCGGTGGGAAGCCAGTGACTAATCGCTTGAGCTATGGCGCGGCCTAAAATTATACTAAGTCGTTGTCTTAGAAAAGTCCCTGCCCCATTAAGACATATGGGGTAATGACGGTAAAGCTACACGCATTTCGATCTTAGCACGAGACTGGCATCTGTCGTCAGCTTCATATCTCGGCATCCTTACTCTCCATTAACTCACTGGACAAGAGCTAGGTGGACTATAGAGCCGGTCTGGAGACCAGTGCAGTATATGTAAAAGGGCAACGCATATACAACATGCGACGATCTGCTGCCCACGCCGGCTACATACACAGGGTGTAAATATATGTTACAGCGCTCTGTGGTAAATAGATGGGTTCAATGTGATCATATTTTGTTAATACACTCATGTCCAGAAACGCTTCCTTTTGACACTACGGGTCATAAAAGTTTCCTAGATGATGTATAAATTTCAGGCGATGTTATCGTTGTTTTTACATTGTAAAAGTTTCTCGAAATGGCGGCCGCCGACTTCACTGCATGTTATGCACCGAATGGCCATGTTATGCTGAACTCTTTGACAGATTCCCGGCATTTCCCGAATGGTTCCAGGTGCTACAGCAATTCTTGCCACGAGATCATGTTGTGTCTTGGCAGGTTTTGCATGTACCCCCAGAGAAAGAAATCCAATGGCGTCAAGTCAGGGGAGCGAGGGGGCCAGGTTATTGGGCCTCCACGTCCAATCCATCTGTGGCCAAAGGTTTCATCCAAATACTCACAGACAACATCAGTGCAGTGTGACGGGGCGCCATCATGCTGGAACCACATTTCACGAAGGACTTCCAAAGGCACCGCTTCCAGCAGCTCCGGTAAGATCTCTTGGAGAAATGGTAGGTAAATATCACCAGTAAGCCACAGAGGTAAGAGGTAAGGGCGTCCACCTTCATATTTCAGAGACCCTAACGTGTAAAGAAAGCGTTTCCGGATATGGGTGTACGTGTATTACAAAATACTCGTATGATCACATTGAACCCATCTATCTACCACACAGCGTTGTAACATACATTTATTTACACTCTTTATAAACATCCTAAGATATCTACTTATTTCTCGGTACGGTTGAGCCCTTTTTCGTGGGGGGGGGGGAGAACCATTGCAGAAATACTCCAATTCCAGCGCGAGGCCTTACAGAGCACTGAATAATCTAGCTAAACCTGCAACTAACGTGTTCATATGTGAATAATACGGAATTTGGGCCGCGTAACATATTGTCACAATCTTAGTGGAGTGTGACCATGGACGGGTTTTGGATTGATAACTCGATTTATTGTACACTTTGATGCAGCGTGTGACTACATTTTACAGTTAGTTGTTAGACACACACTAGTGACCACAGTCATGTCTTCAGTGCCGTTGCTTGGTAGCTGTTTCCAACGGCGGACGCCGTGGGGAACGGTCCCCGGCCATAGCTACCATCTTTTAGCTGCAACAGCTCACAATGACTGAACTACAGTTTCTATCTAACTAAAGGACTAACTCGTCACTGACTAACTGCAACAGCTAACCGACCTGCTTATATCATCTCGGCATGGTCTGCGTAGAAAACACTGTTCCCCTACTACAGTGCAATTGTTGCCGTGGAAATATTGGTCTCGTGTCTGACGGAGCAGTTATTTAGCAACGGCTGTTGTATAGTTGCCTATTTCGCGGTCGTTGCCTAGCAACGGGTCTACATACCATAATATCAAAAAGACGCTTTCTTGTCTATTTACATGTTCCACTAGAAAGAGGCGACGTACTTGTATACGTTCACGTCTTGTCAGAATGTTCGACAACACCACAAGCTAACAAATCCTTCAAGAATGCGGCAAAGTTCAAATATCTGTGAATGACAGTAGCAAATCAAAATTTCGTAACAATTCCATATTGCACAGCACTGTTTTGAGAAGTTCATAGTCGCTCAGCTTGTGAATAAACTTCCCGAATTTCCTGGAACCCGGAAGTTCATTATCGTCTTCACAGAAGTCCGCCGCTGGTCTCTATCATGAGCCAGATGAATCCAGTCAGCACTCTCCCAGCCCTATTTCTTTGAAATTCATTTAAGAAATTTCAATCACGCTTACGTTCAGGTCTTCCATATTCCGTCATCCTTTCAGGATTTACGAAAGAAATTCTACAAAGTTCTCATTCCCCCATGCGTACTACATACCTCATCAATCTCATCCTCCTCGATTTGATCATCCTACCAAGTTTCGTGTTCAGGGTAGAGCACAAACTATGAAACTCCCTGTTCTGTAATTGTCTCTAGTTACTTCCTGCTCGGCTGCGCCATAGCTCAAGCGGTTAGTCGCTGGCTTCCCACCGCGGCGGCCCGGGTTCGATCCCGGGTCTGGTCAAGTGGGATTTGTGGTGGACAAAGTGGCGCTGGGGCAGGTTTTCTCCTAGTACTTCGGTTTCCCCTGCCAATCTTCATTCCACCAATTGCTCCACAATCACCCTCACCTATCATCTGGGGCTGGTACAATAGGCCAGAAGTGGCCGCAGTACAAGGGACTTAGTCCCACCCCACTAGCAATAAAAAAAATACTTCCTCCTCCTTCTAAGTACAAATATTCACCGAAGCAGTCTGTTCGCAAACAACCTCAATCACGTGTCCTTGTGTTTTCAAACTGATGATGGCAAGTGGAACAGCTGCAACGTACAACACCGCTAAACAACGAAGGCCTTAATTTGTGTTCCTCCCCTTTATGAAAGCCAAATTTTGAGATGCATAAAAACTCAGGAGGTCAAATTATAGTTTTGTAGATTTAAATTTTTACGCTTTTATGTACGAAAGGAGAAGACAAAAGATTCTTAACTGAGTTGCTCGAAGCACTCCCACTATTTAATCTGATCACAATTTCTTCGTAAATTCAATTTTTATTTGTTACTGTCACTCCAAAATATCTGACCTTTGCAACATTTTCGAAGGATTTATTATTTGTTGTGTTTATAAAGTGACCTTGTCCTGCATCCTCATGACGTCATACGGACACTTCGCTTACTGTTTCTACTTCTAGACTAATCTCCCTACTAGCGGCAAATAAAGCTTCTGTGTTTCCTTTGTGGCATTTCTGCTTTCGCTCAATAAATTAGTATCAGCAGCACGGACCAGACTCTGATGTGGCCGTTCAATTCCTGCCCCTCCTGGTTTTCTTTGAACTTCCTAATGGCATATCTTAACGCAAAGTTGAAAAGCAGTGGCGACAAAGCATCTCCTTCTTTTAGATCACTTCGTCTGAAAAATGTTTATTTACATGGACTTCACTACACGTTTCAACACATTTTTATGAGTATACAGAGTTCAATGAGCAATCCTCGTGCTTCTCTCCGAACTAAATCAGGGCTTCAATATGCCTCAAGAAGCTGATACACAATTCACCGTACTTAATCTTCTCCCAAGTGTCTATGTTCATCTATCCCAGTAACAGACCGTGGAGGCCCATAGAGATATGAGACATCGAGGCTTCAACATTTTCTTGACAATCGGCTCACAGATGATGACGTGAGCCTTGCGCGCTGGCCGCCATTAATGGTACTCATTTCTGTTACAGGCTGAGTCTACCCCATGGCCATTATGCGCCTGGAAGGATGTGGTAACTTGAAAAAGTCCAATGATCTCATCGGGAATCGAACCCGCGACCTTCCGGATTCTAGCATACTGCTTCAACCATGCCCCCATCTGTTGACCTACTGTGTTCTAATCCACATTGATGATCTCCACCGATTTCGTGTACGTATGGAACTAACCCTAAGAAAAGAACGTTCAATGCAGTTTTGTATATGGTTGATAAGTGATATTCCTTGACCATAACGACTCTTTCATTGTCCATTTTTAAGTAGTTATAATAAAGTTACTTCCAATGCTGTGGCAATCGTATTTATACCAAAGAGAATTAGTAAGTTTATGGATCTCAGAACGCAATACTTCACAACCTGCACGGTCCATTCCTTCCGGTGTTTGGTCAGTACCTGATGATTTAGACCTCCACATTCTCAACTTCTCACTAGCAACTACAGCCTGAAAAGCACTCGTAGTAGTTCCAGCAATGTATTTAAGTATCCTGTTGCATTACTATAATTTTTACACACAATAATACAGTTCCGTCAACAACGTAACTATTTTTATTCTTCCCATTTCAGTTTTCCTCTTACGTGCAACAACGTGCTTCAGCCCCAACCGGCCATCATCAGGTATCTTAATTAGCCAAAACTGTTATACTGTATTGAACGCCACCCATTCACTTCACCTGTAACTGCAATATTTCGTGATTTTAGATGCTGTAATCATAACTTAGCTAATATTAGTTAAATCATCATACCCTGTAATTGACTTCCTACTAAAATTCATTACAATTTTTGTAAATTCTTTTTAATAATTTTAATAGAAAGTAAATTACAGCGTACGGTGATTTAACTAATGTTAGCTATGAAGAAAGCAGTCTTCTGGGATTTGGCACCGTGTATATCTGGTGTTAACCGACGTTCCTCCGAAACGTCGGTTAACACCAGATATACACGGTGCCAAATCCCAGAAGACTGCTTTCTTCATAGTCACCGCCGTGAAAGCCTCAAATCTTACATAATGTTAGCTAGCTTGTAATTACAACATTGAAAATCATGAAATACTGCAGTTACACGAGAAGTGAATGACATTCAATACAGTGTAACAGTTTTGGCAAATTAAGATACATGATGATGGCCGGTTTGGGCCGAAACAGGTTGTAAAATCAAAAGTGAAATGGAAAAAACAATAACAGTTGCATTATTGACGGAACTGTATAACTGTTTGCAAAAGTTATAGTTTCAGGTACAAGTGGTTCAGCTGTACGTTTCTCATGCCGCCTAATATCATTAATCTAAGGACACAGGTTGTACACTCGATAGAAGACAAAAATAATATTTTCACCTAAGCGCATTCAAAATGCTGTGGGGATGTGCACGCATATCGCCATTTTAAATTACTATATGCCTCTATACAATCTTGAACATGTCTTCTCTTACTGTTTGTTTCCACTTTTGACTTTCATAAATTTAACTTTCAGTTGATGAACTACCTGCTAGATCGACATGTTACATTGTTTGAACTATCTCCATTTGTGTTGCCTTGGTTTCTGCAACCACTGAAATTTAGTCTGGTACCTGTGACGCAATAATTGTGAGCAATTAGTCAACCATTACGCTGGCGTAACGCGCAATTACCTGGACTCTCTCCGGTCGAAGTTTTGATATACTTTCCAAAGTCCTACTGATGCCCACAAAGCATGAAGTTTTTCATATGCTAAATTAATTAAGAAATACGCCACGAAGACGTAAGGGGGTGGACGTATAGCTCCACCATTCTTGACATGAGCACTATATGGATGTGAGTGGTCAGCTTCGCGCCCCTGCCGCTTTACTCTTGAGGAAAGAGCCCACCACCCCCACCCATTGGATAGGAGGCTGAGTGGGCTCCAGAGCCGACCTGGAAGCTGTGGAAAAGGGAAAAATCTCTTTCCTCTGCGGGAGATGGAAACTCGGCTATCCTGCCCGTACCCCATCGGTATATCGACTGAGCTACCCCGGTTTCGGTTTTCAACAGGTTTAAACTTTGTCAGATTTGAGGTTTTCATTCTGGGAGGTGGCGCCGTGTAGATATTGTGTGAACCGACGTTTCTGAGGAAACGATCTGCTTCAGTTGGGTCCTCGCTCGTGGATTTTTCTAGCCTGAAAATTGAGGCGATACGTTCTTCCGAAACGTCGGCTCACACCACATCTACACGGCGCCATATCCCACAAGAGGGATTTCTTCAGGTTTAAACTTGTTACTATTCTTTAAGTTCAACAAAGTTTAGCTTCTTCAAACACAGTCCCTCCAACATAACAGTGAGCTCGTCTGTAAGATCGGACATCAAGCGTATGTGAATGCCAAAGCCTGTACTTCAAAGACGTGATCAATCTGGTTGTGTGGCTTTCCATCAGTCCAGGCATATTCTTGACTACTACGATCTGGGAACGTTGCATTCTTGCCAACTTTCTGGTTTAGCAAAATCTACTACTCTGACCACATTATTGTTACTAGTTTCACATTTAAGCTCCAGTTCCAGATTGTCGATTTAACCACATCTTTCCCTAAGTTTGAACTGAAATCTCCGACAAAATATTCATGCGTCAAGTCAAAATTGTATTCAAGATCAAATTAAATTCAAGGGAAGCATTTCAGAACATGTCTTCTCCCATTCCCTGTCTAAAAACTTAAATATTCAAATACGGAAACTAAGATCGTTGTGTGTTTCGTAAAAGCGTGAAACTTGACCTGTCGCCCTAAGAGAAGAATACACAGACTGTGGGGGTTCGAGAACGGGGCGATGACCAGAACGAATATTTATAATGAGCATCAATTCGCATTCTTTATCAAATATTGTTAAGACCGATGATATCAAAGAGAGAAATGGGGGAGAAGAGACATGGGTATAAATCTTTAGTCCAAAACCGAGAAAGTGGGGACCACATAAGTAACACAGAGTAGAAGGGAGAATAATATTAAAATTTGTAAGATTTGAGGCTTTCACGGCGGTGACTATGACGAAAGCAGTCTTCTGGGATTTGGCACCGTGTATATGTGGTGTTAACCGACGTTTCGGAGGAACGTATCGCCCCCATCTTCAGGGTAGAAGAAAAAGTATAAGAAATCTGCAAGCGACAACACCGTGAGAAACGGTAAAGCAGTCTGCTTTACCGTTTCTCACGGTGTTGTCGCTTGCAGATTTCTTATACTTTTTCTTCTACCCTGAAGATGGGGGCGATACGTTCCTCCGAAACGTCGGTTAACACCACATATACACGGTGCCAAATCCCAGAAGACTGCTTTCGTCAATATTAAAATTTGTTTTCAAAAAAGTGTATAAGGTTGTGGACCGGACTCATGCGGCCCAAGGTACGGTATAGCGGGGCGGTGAACACTGTAATAAACCTTCGCGTTTTTACGTAGAGTGAGGAAAGTACTTACCAGCCGAGCGACTGTTATCATCCCACGAATGACTATGAGGCATGCAATTACTTTAGTTACATAACTGAAGAAATCAAAGAATTCTTAATTAACTACGTGGAATTCTTCTGTAACACCAAAGAACAGACCGGAAATTAAAATGGGTTTCACACAGTAAACAGCCAGTAAATGTGACGGAAGAGAAAACAAACTGACAGGAGAAACACGTGAGTGTTCACTCCCCGCGTGCAAACACATTAAAGCCTTCAGCACTCCGATTCACAGCCATCACGCAATATACACAACACTCGCAGCTGACATGTGCATCTGAGAGGTCCGATTGCTCTTCCCAGATTTCAGTGCTACGCCACTACTCAGAAATGTGTTTCACACATACGCAATTCATTACCCTACTTTATCGCAGTCCCATTCATATTTTATACATACACAAAATCCTTTAGACCTCCTGTATTCGCCATTTCTTCGGCTCTGACCCGATTCCTAAGGGACCACAGCAATGTTTAGTTGGCTGGCAACCGTTCGATGCATACAGACATCACTACGCGGCGCCACAGCAGTAAACAAAAGAAAAGCTGGGTATCGCATCCTCTAACTTTCAATAATTTCTTCATTTTGGAACGAGATACAATTTCGAGGTCTTACAACGTATGTTAGTACCGCCGTCTGTATTACTTATACTATAATACTGATGGAAGGCCTCCAGAGATATGCAGTTCGAAACAAGTTTCCCGAAAAGCGGACAATTACCGAACAAACTACCGATATCTAACGTTGAATTAGGGGGTAGACAGTGTTCTGGAATAGCAGGAAGTGCTTAGGACTGAGGGATATTGCGTCTTGCTTGAGTGTCGGAAGAACGAAGGAAATTACACGAATGAAATCCCTGGAGAAGCTGAGTTCAAACTAGTAGATGAGAATTCAAAGAAAATACAAACTGATGGTCTAGAAAGTTACGGTGTCATAAGACTTGATACGTCGACCTCTATCTTCCATTAGTTCAAGAAGGTTCCGACAGAATGTAACTTGAACACTAACTGCTCTTCCGTGCTCATACAAATCGCAGGAGAGAAAATACTGAAGTCTGTATCCTGTAATAACTGATAAGGGTTGAAATGCAAAGACTAACTAAATAACATTATCTAACCGCATGCTACATAAGCCGGTATCAGTGCAGTGACTAGCTACGGGATGGGCGACTCGAGTTCTATTGTCAACTTGTCCTGCCGAGTGCTGTCCCCCATTTCCAATGTAATAAGCATGGGCACACTATTTACAAGGGTAAAGCTGCTGAAGCGTGTAGCTGATCAGACAAATAAATCTAGCGGCGAAATTAAAAATGAAGTTATAACTTCGCTCCAAAGAACATCTTCATAGCGCCACATTTGCAATTTAAATCAGTATTAAAAAAAACTACAATCTCTTGGCTCTTTAAAGACTGACTGCTGGCCCTCGCCAGCACAATTATTCTTGGTTCCGATTCCCACGGAACTCATGACCATATTTTACTGCCTGACGGCTCTAGGATCCTTCAGAACACTCTCCCATTAAAGCTGGATTCTCTCTCACTCATGCACCTGAGCCCTTCTTGAGAAGCCGCCAATTATGCAGCTACTCAAGAATTTCCCAGCATTTTATGGAATCGAAGGTTCATTACCGTGTTCACAAGAGCCCTCCAGCGGTCCCTATCCTGAGCCAGATCAATTCAATCCATACCATCCCATTCTATTTCTCCGAGATCCATTTTAATATTGTCCACTCACCTAAGCCTTGGTCTTCTCAGTGGTCTTTTTCCTTCTGGCTTTCCCACCAATATCCTATATGAATTTCTCCTCTCCCCATTCGTACTATATGCCCTGCCCATCTCATCTGCTGGATTTTTTCTAAATAATATACAAATTCACTTCGTATCTCATAGCACACACATTACATCTCCGCTACAAAGATCAAACGGGTTAATGCTGTTTAGGGAAACAAAGGCAGTTTATTGAGAGCCAAACGAGACACAAATACCCTCTGTGCGCATAATGCTAAGCTTTAGTACATTAGAGCAGGCTGTACATAAAGAGCCACTGGGCTTTAAAGGGTTAAATCAGTTTCACAAATTGTGAGGGGGATGCGACATAACTACAGGGGTCACCGAGTTCTCAAGAATTATTTCCAATACAGATCTACTCAACGTGGAGTTTTGGTGCATCTGTAAGATTTAACATAGGCGAGTTGGGAAAATGTGTTAATGTTCTTAACTGCGCCAAAATTACACCTTTAAAGGCACGGCTGCTTGGTGAAGAAGAAAAAAGCCACGGTACGCATTAAATAGGAGGCTGGGTGGGCCCTAAAACCGGTCTGGACGACGAGAAATATAAAGATCTTGCCCCTATCGGGGCTTGAACTTCGACCCCTCTGCCGCATAGCCCATGCCAGTCACCATACCGACTCCGTTATAATTGTCTTCACTGTTTTCGACTAGTAATTGATTGGTTTTTGTTCTCAGATATCTCCAAAAAGAAAATGTCCGATATTTCTTACTAAATTTAAGATCGGTGTGCAAGCAGAGTACCAAGAATTAGTGAGAAAGCTACAAAAACACTGATTCTATTCCTTCATAGTGTACAGCAGGGGTTTTAGCGCTGCTGCGATAAAATGCAAATGCCAATCACATATACATGTGGAAAGTGAAAGTGAAAGTGAAAGTGAAATGAGAGTGGATATCTCGAAGATAAACCTCAGGTTTCAAAAACTATAAAGTGCCAAGGAAGCTCACTGTTAACTGCTGATAGCTTACGGCGCGTGGCAAAGGCTTTCTTTTATAAAATGTGCCCCTCAAAAACACAAATATGAAGATGACAACAATCACTGCCCCCATTATCGGCAGTAGCACCAAGGTGTACGTCCAGACACCGAAAGAAATAAACATGCTGGATTTCTCTCGCGTTAATCCTCATATCAGCACCTTCAATCATGGGTTACACGTATATGTGTGTGTGTATATATATATTATTTTAATTGATCACTGTATCACAAGGTTTGCTAACCCGTGCCGTAAGCGCATAATGCATAGACTTCTTGTCATGACGGTTTAATCAGCATTACAACAGAACCCAAAGGTTCAACGCCGCAAATACAAATGATCGCGACTATGAACAAATTTGAGTCACTTCCATCCACCCCACAATATACAATATATTTCTTAACTTCCACCATAGCGTTATTCTCTCGTCTCCTTCCCGTTCTTCCAAGCGAACAATTTCCAGCAGGCTGCCAATCCGAAATTCGTTATGCATTCTTCATTTCCCCAACCTAACCACATACTTCGACAGCATCAGCCACCCAGATTGCACTATCATAACATTTATACAGTAACCAGTCCCTTTATTTATTTTCTTTTTTCAGTTTCCGATACGGAGCACTTTGTTTTCCAACATGCGTAATTTATGTGGGTCAAAAGTATTTCGTTTTATCAACACAAACCAAGTGACACTCCATAATTTCTATCTTGTATACCAAAATGTAAGTAAAAATCATAATTACAAATTCTTCGGAAGTACGACAAATATTATGGAGAAGACACTCGGAATTATTGCGTTTTGGGGCTTTGACCATCGTCCTGTATTGTAGAGCCCACAATATTCCGGAAACTGGATCTGTTTCCGTCCTCAGGTGAGGGGGAGACACCTACTCTGTTGGGTCCCTTAGAAAGAGCTAACCTCAGATAAACTTAGCTACTTCTAAGAGACCGAACAGAGTGGATGTTTCCTCCCCTCACCTGAGGACGGAAACAGATCCGGTTTCCAAAACTTTTCTTCTAGTTTTTTAGAATACGGACGACGAACAAAGACCAAAAACCCAGTAAATCCGAGTGTTATACACCGTTTTCAGAACCATTTAGAATCTAGTATGGATCACAGTTATTCCCAAGACGGTAACCGTCACTCGGTTGGTAAAGAAATTCCTCAAACTTGATGAAATGGAACGGTTCATTACCCTGTTCACAGGAGTATGGGTGTGGTTCCTCTCGTCACGAGCCGAATAAACCCAGTCCTATTGCTTTATAATATTGTCACATATCCGGTGTTTGCGTGACTTATAAAGCTGGTTTGGGATTTGATGATCGAATTTAGTGGGCCTTTATGCAACTTCTTACAACATTTCACAAATCACTATCGTCGACTGGACGCTCTCGACTTATGACCACACTACACTATATAGCCTCGGGTCGGACCTCACGAAAAACACGCCCATTGCTTATCAATTGACGTATATTGTTGTCGGCTTTATCTAGCAACGGGCTGTTTACCAAGAATCTGTCTCTGCAGGAAGGTGTTTATTGAGCCGTTGCTTACCAACGGGCATATGCGTCACAATACAGTTATGCTAATATATACGTTGTGTGTTCCAAGTGAATTCTTCCCTTCGGGTTTCCTGATCAAAGTTTTGTATACATTTTCCACGTCTCTTTATTTCCCGTCCATTTCACCCAATTTGATTTCAGCATCCTAAGAATACAGCATCTGTTGAAGGGCGCACGTCTTGAGGCTCCTTATTGAAGTTACTTCAATTACTTCCTTGACTAAAATACTCCCCTAAGCTCTCTGTTCTAAAATATCATTAATGTAAGAAGAATGCCTTCTTCTGGGATGTGGCGCCGTGTAGATCTAGTGTAAACCGACCTTTCGGAGGAATGTATCGCCTCCATATTCTGGGTAAAAAATCCGCGAGCGAGGAACCAGCGTGTTCAGGTGGCTCCGAACCGTCGGTTCACACAGCATCTACACGGCACCACATCCCAGAAGACGGCATTCTTCACAGTGAACGCCGTGAAAGCCTCAAATCTTACACAATAAACGTAAATTCTTCGATTGATGTTAACAAAGTTTCATACCCATACAGAGTAACAAGTAAAATCATAGTCTTGTAATCTTCACCTTTTCAAATCAATACAAAACAACCGGTAAAATGGTACTTTTGTATATTTCAATATTTTTACGTTCTTATACGGTATATGGGATCCAAGTACGCCGGCAGGAGAGCAAGCCAGAAATCTGCCCCAAACGATTTCTTATTCTATCCTGGACACTACTGGGTAATCAGGCAAATGAACTAAACGCAAGCTTTTAGCGCATTCTCTGGCTGCACGGGCTCCCAAAAACCAATGTACTCTGAAGTTCTTCATGAATGGAATTTCGATTTGTTTCGTTCCCAAACAACTGAGCTTTTTCACTTTTATAAAGGAATTATTACCTGAAGAAAGTCGTCTTCTGGGNGAATTATTGCCTGCCTTTACATTTCGATTGTCCTACGTTCTGATGGCGACACAGAACACATTTACCTTTGCAGAATGGTCTCACGGCGGTGGTCATGAAATATTCTATCTTCCTTCAGATATAATGCCGCGTAGTCCGCTGAAAGTCAACCGAGGTTTCACAACAACACGTCGCCTCCACCTTCAGCTGTGTTTCGACCTGCTTCAGGCTGGTTTCTTACTTGGCTTACTCTTCGACCATGAAGATGGTGATATGTTGCTCTGAAACGTCGGTTGACCATACGGCGTTATATACCAGAAGACAGATTTTTCACAGATAGTTTTCTCTGCATTATTTCTATACTAGCCTTCATAGCAGCCTCTAAAATAGCCTTTGTGCTTTTCTGCGTCGCAAAGCCGAATTCTAAAGCAAAAATGAAAAACAATGCGCTAATGCATCTTCACGTTTCAGAGTATTCTCAACAGAAAATGCATCAGATATTTGTCTATACTGACTTTGCCACGGGTTTCGTTGAAACATAAATAGTGGCATGGGTCTAACGAACTGAATGATGACGTATAACAGCTTACTACTCGCTTATTACTTGCCTGTCGTAATATTCGGCCTTGAAGATGGAGGAAATATATTCTTTCGAAACGTTCTTAAATTTCTACCAAACTACATGGCGGCAGATAGTCATCTTTCATAATCACTGCCGTAAAAACCTCACATTCATGAATTTAGGATATTATGCAGTTGATAACTGTGGCAAGTTTGATAACTACAGTCAATAACTTCTTGTTTCAAAGCATTCTGAACAGGACATGAGTCAGATCTTTACCTATATGGACTCCACTACAGGTTTCGCTTAACATATTTAAATTGGTCTAATTAGTTTCATGGGTTCAATGAATTCGATGAGGATGCTTCAGTATATGATGAATGCACAATATCTTGTAAGTAGTTGATCTATCACGTCGGAATGAACACCGTGTCCCTGGTCCAGGTACGGAATCAACCATGAGAGAAGATGGATACAATTTTGTACCTGGCTAATTACTGTAATATTCCTAGATAATGACTACAGACAGTTTTACTATCCTTTCTACAGAGTTCTTCTTTAACTTTGTTGACCAGTTCACGGCTCTGCGCTTCACGCCGGCAGATGTGTTGCTTGCTGCGAGATGCATACGAATTTTTCAGATGAATCAGCATGCATGATGGCCGATAACGTTTGGAATGAAAGGAAATAATTAACTTGTTGACCGCTTGACGGCATTTTGTTTCACGGCGAGCAATGTGGTTCATGCGTGGGAATTTATGATTTGTCAGCAGTATGCAGCAGTTACAAGCACCATTAGCCATTTTCTTCTGAGTTACAGTTAGTGGGCAATGCGGTACGTCATGGCACGGTATACTTTAGAGCAACGCGTATTTTTGTATGACACCTATGTGAAATACAGATATGCTGGAAAGTGTCAGCGAAAATTCTGACATAAATTTCGGAGAAAAGCTCCCAGTAGACAAAACAATTCATAATTTGGTGAATAAACTTAGAACAACAGGACTCTTAACAGACAAGAACCAAAAACAGAAGCGCCGAGTACTTCTTGAGAAGTCAGATGATATGGGGGTCACACTTGAAAATCATGGAAACGTCTAGCTCAAGAGACTAGAGTCTCAAAGTCTAGTGTAAGAACGGCAACACAACTGCTGAAGTATAGACCCTAGAAAACAACAACTACTCTCACCCCTTGCAGCTGTGCGACCCTGCTAGCAGGGTTCATCTTTTCAGTTGGTTTCTACACTCTGTCGTCGAAGGTGAGATCGATCCGCAATTGACATTCTTTCCTGATGAAGCGCCGTTTCACTTGCAGGGATACATACGCAAAATAAGCGCTACTGGAGTTCACAGAATCCACATCTAACCCATGAAGTCCCGTTCCACCCAGTAAAATTTACTGTCCGGTGTGCTGTAAGTGCAAGGATTGTTGAACCTGTTTTTTTAACGATTGCGAAACACATGTACATGTCATTCTCGGGCAATTNAGCTACTGGAGTTCACAGAATTCACATCTAACCCATGAAGTCCCGTTCCACCCAGTGAAATTTACTGTCCGGTGTGCTGTAAGTGCAAGGATTGTTGGACCTGTTTTTAACGATTGCGAAACACATGTACATGTCATTCTCGGGCAATTCTTTCCAGAGTTAACAGATGAAGAAAGACTCTATGGCTGGTTTCAGCAAGACTCAGCTACTGCCCACACTGCATTATATCTATGCAGGCTTTGCCCGATGTCTTCAGGGACAGAATTATCAGCAGTGTTATTTGGCGACCATGTTTACCCGATCTTAATCCTTGTGATTTCTCTTCCGGCGTTGTTTGAAGGACAAAGTTTACAAAAG
This sequence comes from Cryptotermes secundus, assembly GCF_002891405.2. Classification (NCBI taxonomy): domain Eukaryota; kingdom Metazoa; phylum Arthropoda; class Insecta; order Blattodea; family Kalotermitidae; genus Cryptotermes; species Cryptotermes secundus. Next base: position 2,467,860 of record NW_019740661.1, read on the forward strand.
TAGGCTTCAAACGGAAGAGAATTAAAATAAAATACTCGTAGGGAAATTGCAAATATTCCTGCAGAACAGCTTCAGAGGTTAAATCAGAAGTTCTTCGACCCATGCTGAGGAATGTCTACGTGTACAGGGACAGCATTTTCGACACCTGTTTTCCGTGAAAAAAGGTAAAAAATGCCATTCATTCCGAACGTTATCGGCCGTAAGATATGCTGAATCATCGGCAAAATTGGTATGCGCCTGGGCAGCAAGCGGTACACCAACCGCCGTGAAGCACAGAGCCGTAGAACCGGTCAACAATGTAAAAGTCCTCCCTGTAGAGTAACAATAACTGCTGAGGAAATTCTTCCTTACTCCAAATACGATTAACGCGTCACGTACTCACAATCCAATCGTCACATTCAGTACTGATGAAGTAGATATAATATATAAAATACTATTCGTATGAAGTTCTACATAAGCAATTTTCATGAAAATTAAGACAGCTAACAATGAGAGGCTAACCGGTATAATTAGTACTACCTATAACAAGTACGTGCGTACTCATAACCTCACGTAGCGCCATTACGATTTTAATGTAGGCACAAATATGTTAGATCTCAGGATGTAATGCTTATCTCCTGCTTTGACTAATTCTGCAGGGACTTGATCAACAGGCCTATTTGGCATTCCAACAGCAATCTCAACATCGAAGGAACTAGAATAAGGCAGGCATATCACAACTGCCTCGAAGAAACTACGTAGAATCATGCATGTATATCAGTCTCCCTAACAATACTACCCAACAGTAAAATTACATTCACGAAGAAGCAGACACCAGACTGAATTTGGACACTGATTGCTACCAATAAGTTTCGAGTATTCAGATTTCCTGTTTTCTATTAGGTCTGAAGCCTACAGATTAGAACATACAAAACTATAATACATGGACGTCGAACTTGGTCTCTCGCCATAACGCAAGGCCATAGTCTAAAACCGTCTGTGCACAAAGTGCTCACGAGTCAGTACGACGGAGTCCACGGATCCTTGCGCCTACAAAAGTAAATTGTAATATCCATAACTTGACAAGAGGACAAAATACACCTGTAAAGAGATCCGAAAGTGAGACAGAACAGAGCTACTTCATCACAGAGAGCGGCCTCCGTAGTCTAGAGGTAATGTTCCCACCTTATGACTCGTGGTACGCGGGTTCAAATACCCGGCGGAGGTCGTCGAATTTTTAAGGGCGGAAAAATTCAGGGAACAAATCCTCCGGGAGGGACTTTAAGCTGTGTGTCCCGTGTCGTAACTTTACGGCACGTAAAAGAACCTCATATCCCCAAAGGGGATCACTGAGCCAAATTCCAGGACGTTTCCCGCCCAACAATAGCCTCTAAGGCCTCTGATAGATGGGGGAAGCATTATAGACACCTCTAAGCAAGTGGCCGAACTCGCTTGCTCGGCGGGACTGATGGTACGCACCATTTATCGGTAGGGTATAGAGACTGGTGGAATATTATAGAGGGAAGCACAATAGATCATACTGGTCGCGGTGCATGGGGAAACCCACCCTCTCTAAATAACTAACTAATAACTATTCATCACAGGCACGCAGAACGTTTTCTGTGAAATTAGGACAGAATTTCTATCAGCTAGTTGGGAGACCTTGGCCGGTCACGGTAGCCGAGCGGTCTAAGGCATGCACTGTCTTCGCTCGCGCGGAAACCGAGATGGTGGGTTCGAATCCCACTCAGGGCATGGATGTTTGTGTGCGTTTTTCTGTGTTTGTCTACAGGTAGAGGCCTTGCGACGAGCTGATCACTCGCCCAAGGAGTCCTACCGTATGTGTAAGATCTAGTAAACCGAAGTGAAACGGAGAGTTTCATGGAGGTAGGCCTAGGCCCAAATTGGGGCTGTAGCGCCACAGGGAAAAAAAAAAGTTGGGAGACCTTCGTCCTTCATTAAACTTAAAAGTGATAACATTATGTCAGGCTGAACAGTAGCGTGTCACTAACAGTCTTAAACAAAAACGATAAAATTGGACGGGCACATGATATTTTTTTGGTTAAAAGGAAAAAATCTGGAAGGTTTAGAACTTTAAAATAATAAAGCAATGTTCGTCGAATGGGCTTCGCAAGTTCTACTTCATTAAAGAATACGGGACCGCTGGATACGCTACAGCTATCATGTTCTAGGATGTCACACAAGACCCCATATGTTGCTCATCATAAAATGAGAATTGTACTAGGATACGGAAAATGATAAGGAGTGCACCACAATATACGCAAATGAGTACCGGATCCCCACACAACAAACGAACAGGGGATCGGCGTTATGTTCCCACTCCGAAGTTGTGCGACTTCTTGACGGAGCTCAAGGGGAACAGCAACACTTTCACGAATAATTTCACCGCTCACAATGTCTTGCTGTGAATATGAATGCACTCGTCTTTCCAAGGGTATACACCAGCACGAAGAAAGGAGCAAGCATCACGACCTAGGACTCGGTCTCATATCGGAGCTTCAAGCGGAACAGCTTACTTTGAAGTAGCAACGGCGGCTTCATTGCCTGGCAGGCCTGTATGGCCAGGTACCTAAGAAAATACTACAAACTCCCGTGCTTTATGGAGATGGGACATTTGTCAGAACCTCAATAACGACTGGTTGGATGCGTACTCAGGTAGGCCCTGAAATGCACTTAGGGAACCTTCTGCACAGTAACATTACCGAAGCTGACTGGAATTATGGGAAGAGCGCCGTATAAACATTGTACGAATTATGGGGGGGAGGGGGGGGATGAAAAGTGCGACCTTAAATAAACGACCAGTAAGTATAAATCGCTGTTTGATGTGGAAAGACGTAAAACACTTTTGCAAAAACTGCCGCCTGCTGTAAGAGCCAATGTTTCTCCTCTCACGTGGCAGGCCAGCCGAAGTTCACAACTCGAGCGTACGAAACGTCATGCAGGCGAGAATCTATTGGAAATGGCGTGCTACGAGCGAAGCCGTTAAAGAAGTTCGTGAAAGTACACACCCATAAGTCGAGAAGGCGTGGTGTTTAAAAGTCATACCTGCTGTGGTGGGTGGGGTGAAAGTTCGCATCGCGAGACTGGCGATGGGGCTGTGTTGCTGACTTGGCTTCATAACTACCAAGCAGAAGATTTCTCCATATGGAAAGGTGAGGTTCTCCGGATTAAACATATAGATTCTCAAGACTGCTAGCTAAGGATTCATTCATCAGTAATCTGTCAAGACGACAGGTCCACAGTCTCTTCCAAAACAGTTCCTCCACTTGATGCGATCTAGAGCTTTCTCCTTCAAATGAAAATATCCTCTTCTGTCCCAAAGGTCATCCGGCATCTCCTTACGTCTTCTTCCTCGTCTTCTGGTCACTTCTATCCGCCCCTCTATCTTTCCTTCAATAAGTTCTTTTAGAAGGCAGTTACCGCGTAAGATATGACCAATCCAATTAGCCTTCCGTTTTCTTATTTCGTGTAGGATATTCCTCTGCTCACTGACTCTAAATAACACGTCTTCATTTCTCACATAATCGGTCCAACTGATCTTCTCCATCCTTCTCCAACACCACATTTCGAAGCTTTCCATCTGTTTCTGATCTACTGCCCTAAGTGTCCAAGTTTCAGCCCCATACAAAGCAATGCTCCATTGTGGTGTTATAGTCCAGGCCTATGATGGTCAGTTCGGACCTCAATGCGAAGCCGTACACAAAGCTCCCATAATTTACTATTTCAGAAGATATCAGGACATGGTAAAGACACGTTAACACTGCCCGGTCCCCGCCCATATATCACCCGACTGTAAGACCGTGCGCATTTAACTAGGAACCTCTAAAGGTAAGGTTCACATGACAATTAGCGGTCAAGGACGATACCAAGAAACGTGGCAGATGGAACAAACGGTATAGCGCTATTAGTAGAGTACAGACTGGGGTCAGGATGTAAAGTTAGAAATGCCGCGGAGGAGAACTCCTCCAGAGCACAATGTGACAAGACCATTTACAGCGACTATCAGTCGGCTTTCGATAGTATCAGTGTCCCGCGAACCGCAGAAGATGGCGACGTCTGCAGTATTGAGAGACAGACAGACGGACCAATCGCGCAAACCATTCCAATGATGACGACTTCAAAATATTTCATATTTTTATTGATCTCTGTATAACTCCATTTCCTTGAAAACAGTGCGCAGAGAAAATACTGCCGAGACGTCTTGACCGACGTTTGTACGAAACAGTGATCACCGGCCCCTGAGATTGGAATGGCGGATGATCCTATGGACACTGCACCGCTATCTGGTGTTATATTCCTTTCCGAAGTCGATAACAGCAGCATGGTCTTAAGATAAAATGATTTTGGATATGGTGTCACAGGTTAATCAGGTAGTTAAAGAGTGAATCTAGGGCTTAGAAATCCACACTAATCCAGAGTGGGTTTTAAAATTTGGATAACAGTTGCTTCTTTTCAAGCAGCCTATTTTATGTAACGTCGTATGCATGAGGACTATACAGCATCGGATGGCAAGATTACTGATGATGAGCTGAAAGGGGTTTTGAAGGAAGAGGTCGTGGCCTAATCGAAGTACTACACCGGTATCTGCCTGAAGGGACTAAGGAAACGGCGAACAATATCAGGATAACAGATGTTCCGGCGGAGATTCGAACTGATAACATCCTGAATAAAAATTCAAAGCCTTACTGCTAGACCACTGTGTTCGGTTCCAGGCAGATGGAACCGAGTTTTCTGCCATATGGTTGTACCTGGCCAGCAGAAACGCTTTGCGTGTAGGTAGAACATGTTTACGAATACCGCTGGGGCCAAATGACGTCTTACGACTGCGTCGTCCATGGCGAATATAGAATTGTTATTTTCTATGACTAGAGGGGAAACATTACGACAGAATATTCCTGCATTCTCTTTATGAACTTAAGCAAACGTTCATGCAAACAAACAAAACGAACTCCGTGGTTTTAGTCCGCAAGAGAACTATACCGACCTACGCTTGTCGGCGAAGTTAGTGCCAGCATCTGTGGTATAGTGGTCAGAGTTCCTGGCTACATATCCAGACGTCCGGGCTCGATTCCTGGCACTACCAGATTTTCTGAGAAGTAGTGGGCCTGGAACAGGGTTCACTCAGCCTCGTGAGGATAACTGAGCAGCTATTTAAAGGAAATGGCGGCTCCGATCTTACTTACTTACTCATGGAGCTGGGCCCTTCTTGAGGAGCCGCCAATTCTGCAGCTACTCAAGAATTTCCCAGCATTCTTTGGAACCCGAAGGTTCATTACCGTGTTCATAAGAGCCCTCCACTGGTCCCTATCCTGAGCCAGACCAATCCAATCTATTACCATCCCATCCTATCTCTCTAAGATCCGTTTTAATATTGTCCACCAACCTACGTCTTGGTCTTCCTACTGGTCTCTTTCCTTCTGGCTTTGTCACCAATATCCTATATGCATTCCTCGTCTCCCATATTCGTGCTACATGCCCTGACCATCTCATCTTCCTTAACTTGATCATTCTAATTATACTTGGAGAAGAGTACAAGCTATGAAGCTCCTCATTAGGCTCCGGTCTAGAAAACCGAGATTAACGGCCGTGAGGATTCGTTGCGCTCGCAACGCGACACCCTCTATCCGCTAAAGTTGGCAAGCAAACGTTCATAGATTTTTGAATTACAGACGAAAAAGATGAGGTAAATGTATTGACGACATCTCTCTGGATGTGAAGGCGGTGCCAACAAAGATGTCGGATATAGATGCGAGCCTGCACCTACCTGATGCGCGCCGTCCTTTGTTACATATAACACCTGAACGTGTAGATCGCGAAAATTTAAAGACTATGCCTCTTCTGACGTGTAATTAGCTTCGCATACAAGCCGAGGTTCAGCACCGCCGCGGAGTACCTGAAGTTCTCTTTAGTGGGGCGAGGTTGAAAAAATCGGAGAGCTCTTTTCCGGGCGACATTCAGCCGTCCACCAACGGACAGGTACACGCCCCAGTCTGAGAAATACGAAGCACAGTGCTCCCAAGTATCCCACCATGAAGTCAATTGATGGAAATTCATGGACGTCAGAAGTAATGGACAGGAGACCATGTAGTCAGTATGTTTGATTATCCAGCTGGGATGTCCGAATTCCTGTTGTTACTGTGTAAATACTGAAGGCTGGAACATAATGGCATTCAGTTGAAAAAGATTTGAAGACAACGATCCCTTGAAATTTCAGACGAAAATGACAGGACCGGGACCAATGGAGAGCAATAGTAAAAGACGCCAAGGTTCATCGTGGACGGTATGGCCCGTATTACAAGAAGAAAGCTCATAACGCAGACTGCTGTGCCTATGCCATAGGAAGCAAACTCCCGATTCACCTGCATTACCCCTTTCGCCAGCAGATCCCCGCTGTATGGTTACCACCGAAAAACTCAGCAGAATAAACGGGGGAGGTACTCGTGATAACAGATTGCTCAGGTCGGCTGGGATTACTGATACAGCCTGCAGGAAATACGACGTAACTGTTCGAAAGAGTAAACTACACTGGGCAGATTTAAACAACAGCTGCTGTGCAGATTGGATGTCAGATGTAGCAGCCTTTGCTCCGTTCGCCCGATTATCGCCGAGACAGTCATAACCATTGCCCGAATTTTGATGACATGTCCATCTTTTTTTCCTTGTATCCTATGCGATGCGCTTAAATATATAAAACTCGGATATGAGCTGCTGGTTACAGAAATGTAAATTTTATAGGTATTTTTTTGTCATTTTTTGACATTTTTAGGTTTAAGGTCATTTTTTCATTTTGGGGGTAATTTTTTGGGGCTTTTAAGGGCATTTCTTTTCATTTTTTGCCATTTTAGGGAATTTTTCTTCATACGTTTTCTGAAATGTGAATAACATTAAAGCGAAGTGTTCTTTCTTTTCTCCTTTAGGTCATTTTCCTGGATTTTTTCGGTCATTTTTTAATATTTTCAGGTCATCAAAATCCGGGCCCTACATATTACATTTTTTGGTTATATTTTAGGTAATTTTTCTGGATTTTTCGGTCATTTTATAGGCCATTCTTTAAATATTTTCAGGTCATAAAAATCCTGGCCCTGGTCATAACAGTGGAGGTTTACTGTATTGACCAGCTGGGGATTCCTGAAGAAAGATTATGGTTGGGTAGCGATACTACATGATATATCGAAATGTGAGAAGGCGTGCAAATAACTTCCACTGAAGAAAGTCTACATCGAATTACAACATAGAAAACTACCATTAAGTATTTGTTACTGCTAGTGGGGTGGGACTAAGTCCCTTGTACTGCGGCCACTTCTGGTCTATTGTACCAGCCCCAGATGATAGGTGAGGGTGACTGTGGAGCAATTGGTGGAATGAAGACTGGCAGGGGAAACCGAAGTACTCGGAGAAAATCTGCCCTAGCGCCACTTTGTCCACCACAAATCCCACTTGACTAGACCCAGGATTGAATCCGGACCGCCGCGGTGGGAAGCCAGCGACTAACCGCTTGAGCTACGGCGCGGCCCTTACCATTAAGTAAGAAGTACGGCGCTTATGTAGAAGATGGTTTCGATCGTCATACGCATTTCCTTCAAGAGTGTAGAGGTAATGGGGCCGGGGAGTCAGATGGTTCAGACAGAAACTCAGTACTGTTAGCTATGACTGTTTGTTCGGTGGCCTTCCTGGTACGGGAACGAGACCAGACCTGAGACCTAGTTTTGATGGTGGTTCTGGCAAACGCTTCGGGACTGTCTGATATCGTGCCCTGGTGACCGGTACGAGTGAATTCTTCCACCAGGCACGGCAAGATTGGAATGATGATTAATCTGGATGGAGATCTATGGCAAAGCGGACACGGTAGCTCGAGGAGTTATGAGTGAACTTCAGTTGCTTCGGAAAGGGAGGCTAACAGTCCGAATTGCGAAATCGTCACGGATAACGAAGAACCGACACACATAATTCGTTCCCGGTTTTGGGTTCAGTTTCTTAAGAATTTATTTTGAAACCCAGAAAATGAAAAATTTTCTTTTTAGTATCAGGACTGAAGCGGGTTGGGACACGGTGCAACGCTGTGCCCACTCACACGCCAGAGTGGAGGTTGCATGTGCAGCAATACTGCCAGAACTTCTAAAACCGGAAGCAAGGCAGTGGGTTAGGAATGTACTGATATGAGACCTTCGAACGTCAAAAGACAGCTCGACGAGGAAATGATACACTTTCCCACTTCGCCTGTAAAAAAGTAAAAAGTAAAGCTATCCCTGTAACAGGCCATGAAGGCCCATAGGGTTGTGAGACGTTGAGGGTCCCACATTATCTAGACAATAGGCTCAAAGTTGGCGGTAAGGTTGTCAGCCTTACGCGCCGGCCGAGCTTTACTCCCCAGGAAAATTATTTAATTAATTACCACTTCGCCTGTACGTTTTGGAAACGGACTGGTTGGCAAGAGTAGACTGGATATTCTTATAATATACTATCCGGAGAAACTGTGCTAACTCCACGGGGAGAACTTGAGGGAAGTACAAGGCACGTACTTTTGTCACTTTCTCTGCTTGTCTAGTATCGTGAACCTTTATAAAAATGTTCCATTCTTAAATTGCGATGAATTGTTAACCAGTACTACCATAAGGGGTTCTGTATGCAGAACGGACTGATGAATGGGATCGTCTTTTTCGTATATTTTAATCAGGATGGTATGAAATGCGAATCTGGCATTTTCACACTAACAATATTTGCAGAACAATTTTTTTCGTAGTGCGTGTATTGTGGGCGCAGGAATTTGACATGTCCGACGTTCGAAACAACCGACGGTGACCTACCACTACGACAGCAGAGAATAGGACACAGAAGTCTTCCTGTATGTCCAGGCGTGGGGACCTTCATCACGACCCGAGCTCAGGGAACACGTCGTAGCAGCTACCTGTTAAGATACCACTAACAATCAGAAACCTACCGAAAAGTCATATACCATTGGTACGCTGAGAATTTGGGCTCCTACCACGGAAGAACTGCCTACGTGGGTACTAACGCATATAGGTGTACATGGCTACAAGGGGCTTTTGGTTCATTACCTCCGAGATCCCGTCAGCGGCGACGCGTCACAGCTGCAAAGCCAGACCGACTTACAAGAACATGTTTAGTCACTGCCGTCAGCGCTCCTACTGGACCACTCCGTGGGTATTCTTGAGTACAGCTCGGACTCCGCACCTTGACCTGCATGTAGGAGCACTGACGAGAGTGCTTTGACCCTTCACCTTTTAGTTCTGTAAAGACAAAAAAGTTGGTGGTCGCCCCAAAACAGCGAGAGAGCACCATGAAGACAGGAAAGACCACTGCTGATGACACAGGAGTTCCTAGCTCACATTTAACTAGTACATAAATACAAAAGATAACGAAATCTTGTATCGCAACAAATGCTGAGGAGAATAACACGATGATGGATAAAATTATACAAGGAGTTTCGTAATTTATCAAATACTACTTGGGTGATCAAATCAGGAAAATACGAGAAATGGCGGAGAAAAGACAAGCAGACATAAATCTTGCCCGGAAATCCGAAGAAAAGATATTTCGTGAAGACTTACACGTACATGGGAAACTAGTATAAAAATTTATCTTAAAGAAACTGGATGTGAAACTGTGGCGTGCCTTCAACTGGGTAAGGAAAGAGTCCAGTTGCAGATCTTACGAACACCGCAATGACTCTTCGAAGTCAAGGAAAATCGTAAACAGTTAAAATTCGAGAAACTAACAGTCTCTTAGCTGGTCAAGATTTTCATTGCCTGTTATAGACCCCGAAAGATCATTATTGTGCTCACAAGATCCTGCCACTAAACTGTATCCTCAACCAGTTGAAACCAACCGCAGTTTCATACCCCATTTCTTCAGGGTAAATTTTAACATTAGTCTTCCATTTAAGTCTAGGGCTGCCAAGTAGTTTACTTAAACACAGAGAGAAAAGTGTTATCTTTCTTTCTCTCTGTTCTGTACGGAGAATGCTAAGACCGAAAGCCGACAACATATTTTCCGCAACCAAACATAGATCTGTACGATTTGAGGCTTTCACGGCGGTGACTATGCAGAAAGCAGTCTTCTGGGATTTGGCACCGTGTATACTCGTATGTGGTGTTAACCGA